>NW_027189164.1:466324-483824 GCF_040958095.1 Procambarus clarkii
TGTGGAGCACATGACTGTAAAGCTGCCGCCCAGTTGGGTGGGTGTGGATCACATGGCTGTAAAGCTGCCGCCCAGTTGGGTGGGTGTGGAGCACATGACTGTAAAGCTGCCTCCCAGTTGGGTGGGTGTGGAGCACATGACTGTAAAGCTGCCGCCCAGTTGGGTGGGTGTGGAGCACATGACTGTAAAGCTGCCACCCAGTTGGGTGGGTGTGGATCACATGCTGTAAAGCTGCCGCCCAGTTGGGTGGGTGTGGAGCACATGACTGTAAAGCTGCCGCCCAGTTGGGTGGGTGTGGAGCAAGACTAGTAACTGTGCGACTCCTCATAGATGTAAAGTGCCTTTTATAGTGACTGTTGTGAGCCTCTTGTTGAATCACTTGAGACACAAAAGATTACTGATGTGTATTTGTGTGGGTGATTAAATATGTATGTGTATGTATATATGTATACGTATGAATATGTACATGTATGCATAAGTATGTGTACATTAATAATTTTGTAACTAGCGTCAAAAGATTGTTATTTGCTTAGCTAAACGAACTAGAGGGTTCAGTTCCTGAACCGATTATGTGCCTCTGTAATCCTTTACACCACCGCCCACGGGATGGGTATGGGATGCATAATAAAGAAAGAAAATGAATGGACCGAACCTCACAATTCATTTAGCTAAGCAAGTTACAATCTTGATGAGCTTGTTACAAAATTCACTATAAGTCGTCACATCATAAATGGGTTCGAGATGGACCACAAGTAGTGCATTATATAATTTATCAGTATTGTGCAGCCTGTGATCCCCGCCTGGCTGGATACTGATACCTAGGTAATTTTCATGTGTCCGACACCGGCAATAAGGTGGTATTATTTATTTAACTTAAGATATATTATTTTTAAATGTTGTCACATTAACGGCTACATCTTCCTTTCTTCTGACATATAGATTTTTAAGATTAATTAAAATATATGGAAACTAATTATACAATTTATTGGCTGGTGTGCAGGGCTTCACACTCTCAGAGCTAGCCATCAAGTAACTATCAAAACGCATATATCTTCGTTTTCACTTCAGTTATATTTATGACAAAGGATTTTAAATGTAGCCTATATTTCTACCTTTCAGATGACATAAATACTTTCGTTAATTACAATATCTAGATCAAACTAACATTGATTTTCAAAAGGTTGTATATTTTCCATCAATGGAGAGCATCAGCCAAGAAGCCTTCTTTAAAATATGAATATCTTTCCTCACCCAATAAGATCTAATCTCTGAATAAAACGCAAAAAACGACTTGATTGTAACCTATCCACCGCTGCCCATTGGATGGGGGAGGGGGTTATGTGTAGGATAAACATATCAATTGTGACACTAGCCCTCCATATATGTCAGTTGCTTAAATTATAAACTGTACTTGTGGTCGGACTCGAGCCCATTGTTGATGTGACAATGTGCATTGACTTTTGTAACTAGCTTATCAAGATTATAACTTGCTTGGCTATATGAATTGTGGGGCTCAGTCCCTGAGCCCATTATGTGCCTCTGTAACACTCCACTATCGCTCATAGGATGGGTATGGGGTGCATAATAAATGAACTAAAATAAGCTCTGCCTTTTTGATAACATATACAATTATAAGCTTTATTTGTGAATCTCAATTAATTAAACAATATATCAAAGAGCCTGTAGGGTTCGGTGAGATGAGCGAAGAGACATGGGAGATTTTACATAAGTACAGTACATGGTAGTTTAAGTAGCGAACGCATGTCAACGAATAACGAGTATATATAACAAAACCCATTGTCCTATGAACTCGATTTAACTTCCAAACATATATTTTTTAATAAATGTTAAATGTTTTCTGGCTAGTTATGTTAGATTTTATTAAAAATACGTATTCTACTTGTTAACATTATAATTTAAATTTGTGATAATTTGTGCAGAGAAGTGCGACAACTGGATATGCTAACAAACACTTTCCAAACAACGATATATCTTGGATAAGTCGCTCCACAACATTGACGCTTGGACCGTCGACTTCCTTTGATGCTACTTATTTACTTATTTCATAATGAAATTATATTAGTTTGGAGTAAATATATGTTTTCTCATGTTCTGCATTCAGCACCCACATTATAGTAAATATACCATATTACTTCATTACTTAAATGATGCTAGGAGGGTTTGAGTAGCTTTTGAGGTCTTTAGTGGACAGAATCTCCAATAGATGGGGCGAGAGTCGCCCCATCTCTCTCGCCCGAGCAAGAGTCGAAACTTAATTTAAAATTGATATATCTTTGTTCTCGAACATGATATATTTCATTTGGTGAAATCATAATAATGTTCATATCTCGGTCTTTCTGGAGGCATATAAGATTTTAGGCTTTATTAACGTATCTTTGTTAATTATACAATATATCGGCAAGTCCGTAGGCGTCTGCACTCCATGCCCGACAAGCTACTGAGCGCTACTATAAAAACATATGTATCTTCACTTGAGCTATAAATATGTCTATTGTAATGTACTTAAAATGAAGCTCTTATTTCTATCTTGCTTAAGACATATAAAACATTTGTGTTTATTAACGAATTTACGTGAAATAAACATTGATCTGAGAGAGAGTTGCTCTGTCGTTCAGTCTGTACGGGGTGGGAGCTCCGTAATTTTTAAAATACATGTATCTTCATTAGAACTTTAAATATGTCCATGGTAAAGTGTTTAAAGTGAAGCTTATATGTCTGCCTTTCTTGAGACATATAAAACATATATGTTTATTAACGAATTCACGTGAAATAAACATTGTTCTGAGAGAGAGTTGCTCGGTCGATCAATCTGTCCGGGGTTAAAGCTCGGCTATTATAAAAGTACACGTATCTTCGCTTTAAATTTAAATATGCCCATGGTAAGGTATTTAGAATGAAGCTTATATTTATATCTTTCTTGTGACATATAAAACTCTTACGTTTATTAAGGAATCTGTGTGAAATAGGCATGGTTCTGAGATGAATGCTGCGGTTTTCGAGCTCGACGCGCGGCAATGGACGCCTTCCACATCCAGTGGGTGTTATTGGACCCTATACCCATTTTATTTGTGGTTGGAGCCCCATACCCATTCTATGGGTGGTTGGAGCCCCATACCCATCCTGTGGGTTGTAGTGGACGCCATACTCATCCTGTGGGTGGTATTGGACCCCATACCCTTCCTGTGGGTGGATGTGATCCCCATACTCATCCTGTGGGTGGATGTGACCCTCATACCCATCCTGTGGGTGGTATTGGACCCCTTTCCCACCTAACAGGCGGTAGGTGACAATATACCCATCCTAGCTATAGTTGGTATAGTAGACACAATACCGTCCTGTTTGCAGTAGTTTACCCCATAGACATTCCAACGTAACATCGTTTTCTGTTAGCGTTCCTACAAAACATCCTTTAAAGTTTTGTAAAGCACAAACTATAGTATATAATATTGATTGGTGAGGACTGTTATTCTATGTAATAATTTTTAGTGCTTATTATAATTTACTAAGAACAACTAATATTTCTCAAAACAAAACTACGAACCTTCAATAGGAAGTAGCTGATCTGTAATATTCTAAGAGCATGGACAATAGTAGGTAAATTTCACCCATGTGGGACCTGAAAACTACAATTTTCCTTATAATTGAACCAATCACGAATATTCTGCTATCTATGTTGACGGACGGGTACTGTGACACGTAAATTGGTACGTGAGGAAGAGTTTGGGCCTTGGTAAAAAAAGTAACTGGAAATATATCACATATTTACTAATTCATATTCAACATATTGACGTTAAGCATTAAGTCATATATGTGCTGTCTTGTGTGAGAACGGGTTGCGGTAGAGTGGGGGGAGAACTACCAAGGCCCACCAGAAGTGACACGCAATGTGGGAAATTATTCATATTTGCAAACACACAAGGCTTGAAACCAAAATCAAGAAATTAAGTTCATAAATGGCCTCCTAATAGAATCGAACTCAATATTTGGTGCATTTACAGAAACCCACACAAAAGACCACATGGATAGTGAAAACTGGATTTCGAATTATAATCTATATAGATGTGACAGAGTAATTAGGTCAAATGGAGGAGTAGTTCTGTATATTAAAGAGGAGCTGGCATGCACAGAGCTCCTGAACTCGTCCAATGAGGTGGTAGAGATACTTGGAATCAAGGTAGAAAATATGAATCTACTTATTATTTTAATATACAAACCGCCAGATGCAACAGTTGAGGAATTCACTGAGCAGATCCACAAAATAGAGGATATCCTTGATAACCTAGCAAACTCAGTTATTTCCAAACCTGGAAATAAGCAACCACAGGTCAGAGAACTACTGAGATTCTTTGACAAATTCTCGCTCAGTCAGCAGATTACAGAACCAACTAGGAACGAAAACACGCTGGACCTGATATTCACGAACAATGAGGAGCTAATCAGAGACATTACTGCCTCAGACACTACGTACTCGGACCACAAGCTCATTGAAGTGCAAACCAACATTAATAACGGTAGTAGGCCCAAGAGAAACAAGCGAGAAGGGCTATTCAATAAATTCAATTTTAATAATAAGAGGATAGACTGGGAGAAAATAAACAGGGAACTTACAAACATTCAATGGGAAAATGCTCTAAGAAATAAAAATCCTACACAAGGAATAGAAAAACTGACTTCTGAAGCATATGAAGTCTATCTGAAACATGTTCCTTTGAGGAAAGCCAGAAAGAGGTCCAATGTAGAAAGAGAACGCAGACGACATTACAAAAGGAGGAAGAAATTAACGGAAATGCTTAAGCAGACACGACTCTCCATACAAAGAAGAAATAATTTAAACAGGGAGATTGAAGAAATCGAACAGAGACTGAAGCATTCCTATCAGACTGAAGAAAGGCAACTAGAACAGAAAGCAAATCAAGAAATAATGAAAAACCCAAAATATTTCTTCACATATGCTAAATCAAAAGCGAAAACCACGGCCAGTATTGGACCTATTCGTATTAGTGAAGGTTCATACACAGAGGATGACAAAGAAATTAGTGAAATCCTAAAAAAACAGTATGAGGACATGTTTAGCACTCCGATACTCAGCATGAAAGTGGAAGATTCGGACAATTTCTTCATGAATGATACTCAAACACCTGTAAATATAACTGATATCAACACGAGCGTGGCAGATTTTGAAAGAGAAATTGACAATATGCCCATGCACTCAGCCCCGGGTCCAGACTCATGGAATTCAATATTTATAAAGAAATGCAAAGTGCCAGTAGCCCAGGCACTCAGTATAGTGTGGAGGAAGAGCTTGGACACAGGGGAGATACCAGATGCGCTTAAAGCAGCAGACATTGCCCCTCTACACAAGGGTGGTAGCAAAGCGTTGACAAAGAATTATAGACCAGTTGCACTAACATCCCACACAATAAAAATATTTGAGAGAGTGATCAGGAGTCAGGTCACTTAGATTCATGGAAACCAATGACCTCCACAATCCAGGCCAACATGGATTTAGAGCAGGAAGATCATGCCTCTCACAGTTACTTGACCACTATGACAAAATCACTGAGGCATTAGAGGAAAAACATAATGCAGATGTCGTATACACAGATTTTGCAAAGGCATTTGACAAATTTGACCATGGAGTTATTGCACACATAATGAGGTCAATGGGTATAACTGGTAAAGTAGGACGCTGGATTCTCAATTTCCTGACGAACAGAACACAAAGAGTAACAGTCAATCAAGTAAAATCGAGTCCGAGCGCAGTTAAAAGCTCTGTACCTCAAGGTACAGTCCTTGCACCACTGCTGTTCCTTACTCTCATATCAGATATAGACAAAAACACAAGTCACAGCTTCGTGTCATCCTTTGCAGATGATACAAAAAACAGCATGAAAATTACCTCTGCTGAAGACATTGATAAACTGCAAACAGATATTAATGTAGCGAGTAATCCTTATACTCGCTCCATTATCTCATTATCTTAATAGCATAACTAATTAGCACTAATTACAGAAGTTACAATCCCTTCCCCAATTACAGGTAATACTCTTCTCACCTCGTTGGAGGGAGCTGAGGTGTAATCACCATATATGTAAGCGATTTGATGAATATCGAACAGTACAATCTCCAGTCAAGAATGTAGTACTCGGTGTAGGCAGTTCTAATCGACCCAAGACGCTACAGCTTCGACACAGAGCAGACAGCAGACTACGACCTCATCCAGCTACAACGCTCTCCCACATAGAGCTCCACGACTCCGTCCACACTCAGCTCTCTGCTCTGCTCCAGGCTTCGTCTCAACGTCTACGACACTGCTGTATCCAGGACTACTAAATATATATGAAACACTAAACACTGTGTATCTAATGAACCCAACAACGTAACATAAACGTACGTTACATTAACAAAGTTTTCGATTGGGCAGCAGAAAATAACATAATGTTTAACGGTGATAAATTCCAGGTACTCAGATACGGCAAAAATGAGGATCTTAAACATAATACAGGGTACAAAACACAATCGAATCTGCTCATAGTAGGAAAACAGCATGTCAAGGATTTGGGAATAATGATGTCCGACGATCTAACGTTTAGGGAGCATAACCAAGCAAGTATTGCGTCAGCCAGAAAAATGATAGGATGGATTACGAGAACCTTTAAGTCCAGAGATCCCATCACAATGGTTGTACTCTTCAAATCACTTGTGTTGTCCCGTCTTGAGTACTGCTCAGTACTCACTTCCCCCTTCAGAGCAAGAGAGATTGCTGAAATTGAGGGAATACAGAGAAAATATACGGCACGCATAGACGAGATAAAGCACCTAAATTATTGGGATCGTCTCAAAGCTCTCCAAATGTACTCACTAGAAAGGAGACGAGATACCAAGTAATATACACATGGAAAATACTGGAGGGACAGGTCCCAAATCTGCACAGTAAAATAACGTATTGGCGTGAACGACATGGAAAAAAATGTAGAATAGAACCAGTGAAGAGCAGAGGTGCCATGGGCACAATCAGAGAACACTGTTTGAACATCAGAGGTCCACGGTTGTTCAACGTCCTACCAGCGAGCATCAGAAATATTACAGGAACAACCGTGGACATCTTCAAGAAGAAACTAGATTGTTTCCTTCAAGGAGTGCCGGACCAACCGAGCTGTGGTGGGTATGTGGGCCTGCGGGCCGCTCCAAGCAACAGCTTGATGGACCAAACTCTCACAAGTCAAGTTTGGCCTCGGGTCGGGCTTGGGGAGTAGAAGAACTCCCAGAACCCCATCAACCAGGTATCAACCAGAACCCGTCAAGCAGCCAAGGAATTTGCCATCTACTTTGTTACAAATTTGGGTATTGTTTATCCTGAGATTTATTTGATTTGAGGATTTATTGCTAAACAAAATATAGAAAGTTTTGTCAATATTGAGGGTGAGTTTGTTGGCAGTTAGCCAGTGATAGACTTTATTTAGCTCAGTATTCACTGTGGCATTTAGAGCAAGGGGGTCAGGACTGGAGTAAATGGAGGTCGTGTCGTCAGCAAATAGAATTGATTTGAGATGTTGGGAGGCATTTAGAAGGTCATTAATGCAGATGAGAAGGAAGAGAGGGCCAAGTATGCTGCCCTGAGGAACACCAATGTTGATGGGTAGGGTGGGAGAAATTGAATTATTCACAGAAACATACTGGAGCCTGTCAGTAAGGTAAGACTTAAGGTATTGCAGGGAGTGTCCTCTGACTCCATAATGTTGTAATATAAGAAGAAGGTCTTGGTGGTTGACAGTGTCAAAAGCCTTACGCAGGTCCACAAATAACGCAACAGGGAACTCATTTTTATCAAGAGATGCATGTATCAAGTTAATCATACTACTAAGTGCATCGTTAGTGCTTTTTAGGGGTCTGAAGCCATATTGACAAGAGCTAAGTATATTGAGTTTGGCTAGATATGAGAAAAGCTGCTTGTAGATTAGTTTTTCAAATATTTTTGACAAGTTTGGCAGAATTGATATAGGTCTGTAGTTGTTAACATCTGTGAGATCACCACATTTGTGGACAGGGGTTACTCTCGCTTTTTTTTAATATCTGGAAAGGTTTGGAGTTCAAGTGACTTGTTGAAGAGCAATGCAATGGCAGGAGCTAAAGATCTGGAGACTTTTTTGTAAATTAGAGTTGGTATCTCCTCAAGGGCACTAGACTTGGTTTTAAGGGAAAGGATTATGTCAGTAACATCAGTGGAATTAGTAGGCATTAGATACAGAGACTGTGGATAGTTACCTGTAAGATAGTCCTGAACATCAGTACTGGAAGATGGAATATCATTTGCAAGGGATGACCCAATGGATGAGAAGAACCTATTGAACTCAAAAGCAGTATCAGAGGCTGAAAGCAGACCATCAATTTTTCACAGGATTATTGGTTTGTTATTTATAATCTTCTTTGATCCCAATATTTGTGAAATTGTACTTCATGTTTTCTTAATGTTGCCCTTTGTGTGGGTAAATTTGTCTTCGTAGTATTTAATTTTGGCTCTTCTAATTATTTTAGATAAAAATGATGAGTAATTCTTTGAAAATTCTTGAAAAAGAAAATATTACTTATTTTAACTTAGTATTAAATCGTACTGTCAAATATATTGTGAATATTTGAGTTTACCTAAAAAGCTGAATAGAAAACCACGACCTCACCTAACCATCTTAGTGTTTGAAGATAAGCATTTTATTGCTTCTTAATTACAATTAGTACTTAACCTATAGCTATATTAATATTACAGTTTTATAAAACTAATAAAACAAAACTAAAATATATTATTAAACTGTAAAGTAACTCAGGATATTTTCAAATTTTGTATAAAATCTCAATTGTTTATTAAAACTGAAAAAGAAATTCCTGTTATTTAAAACTTGTGTACAGCAACTTTAACTTGAAAACTTCTTTCTAAAATTCTAAGTGTCTTAACAGAAAATGAGGTGAATAAATGGGGAGGTAACAGCCCCATAAGTTTAATTGTGTACTATGTATGACAGTAGGGAAATGTACTTATTACACTATTAAATCGTACTGTCAATTCGGAGGATGATAGACGAGAGAGTAATAGAGCATCACCAGGGCAGGGCGAGGTACATAATATCTGCTCTTAGAAAGAATGCCAACAGTTTTAGAAACTTTTTTTGCTATATTTAGAATGTGTCCCTGGAAATTCAGCTTGCTATCGATAAAGACTCCAAGGAATTTACCATCTAATTTGCCACTAATATGAATTTTGTTTATTCTTAGATTAATTTAATTTGAGGATTTATTACCAAATAAAATATAGAAAGTTTTGTCAATGTAAAATGGGTTGAGTTTCTTAGCAGTTAGTCAAAGATGGACTTTATTTAATTCAGTATTTTTTTTTCAATTTCCACTGATGTTAATTCTAATTTTAATTTTTCTAATTCCACTGATGTTAATGAGAAAATCCTTTCCCTTAAAACTAAGTCAAGTGCCCTTGATGAGATACCATCTCTAATTTACAAAAAAACTTCAGATTTCTGGTTCCTCCCATTGCATTGCTCATCAACAAATCACTCGAATTCCAAACCTTTCTGGATTTTCTAAAAAAAGCGGGAGTAACCCCAGTCAATAAATGTGGTGATCCCACTGATGGCAACAATTACAGACCTATATAAATTCTGCCAACCTTGTCAAAAATATTTGAAAAGCTAATCTACAAGCAGCTTTACTCCTATCTAACCATATCCAATATACTTAGCTCTTGCCAATATGGCTTCATACCCAAAAAAAGCACTAACGATGCACTGATTAGTATGATTAACTTGATACATGCAGCTCTTAATAAAAATGAGTTCTCTGTAGGGTTATTTGTGGACCTACGTAAGGCTTTATTCACTGTCAACCACCAAAATCTTCTTCTTAAATTACATCATTATGGAGTCAGAGATCACTCCCTGCAATACCTTCAGTCTTACCTTACTGACAGGCTCCAGTATGTTTCTGTGAATAATTCCACTTCTCCCACCCTACCCATCAACATTGGTGTTCCTCAGGGCAGCATACTTGGCCCTCTCCTCTTTCTCATCTACATTAATGACCTTCCAAATGCCTCTCAACACCTCGACACCTGTACCAGTATGGGTGGGGTTAAAAGTAACAGAGGTATCCACTGAATCAACGGGGTTGTTTATGGAGGAGAAATCATCAGGCCGTGTAGAATCCAGATGGTTGAGATCAAAGTATTTAGTCCACGTTGCAGAACCAAACAAGGCGTGGAACATATTAGCACTGGCAGGAATCGTGCGAGTGTGGTTGGGGGGGATTGGCACCAAGCACCCCCAAGTAAGAGGGGGGTAAGAGGCTCAGTTGTCACAATGAGAGAAGGAGCCACTCCAGGTGATGAGGTGGTCATCACTGGGGTCTTGGGGCTCAACCCTCTCACTGAGGTGGGAGGTTACCGGACGGGGAGGGGAAGGGGGTAGTCAGGAGGGTCAAAGGAGTAGCTTAGTCTGGGCCCAACGTAGTAAGGGCTACAGAGCCCAGTCTTCCAACACAGTCCGATTCGGGGGCTTGGTCGCCCACCCCACGAGCCTGGGAAGTTATAAAAAGATCATTCAGCGACATAGAAATGAGCAGGTAATAATTTCATTCACGAATAAGCCCCCATACCCACCATGGAGCCACAATTAGAGGATAGGATACCCAACAAGATGGGACCCCACCCCCAGGGGTGCATCATGAGTATACACCCCGCAATCATCACCTTAAGAACCGTCAGTCCATCGAGATCGGGTTCAGCAACAAAGGCGAGGATTGACATCAAAAGCGTCCCCTCCCTCGCAACGTCGGGTGCCACAGTTCTTTGAGTGAGAGTGTGCCTCCACAAACATCCGGGCGTCAAAACAGAAGATGTTCGAAATAATAATCAAGAATGGCAAAAGGTCGGCGGGAAATGACAATTAGAAAGGAGAAAAGGGGAGAAGGCAAAACGAAACCTGAGGAAGAGGAAACAGCATCCAGCATAATTAGTGAAGATGGCAGAGGACTGTCCCATGGAGCATCACACTCTGACAGCAGCCCACCAAGCCTCCTCACGTCAACAACGGGCTGGAATGTGAAGGGGTGACGGTAGGAGACCAACTCCATCGTCAACCGGGGTTAAACCCAAAACTACTGCAGCAGACAACTCCTGCCAAGTGGAAGGCAGTACAGGGGCTATGCTGACTAGTCTAGGGAGCCAGTCGGCCGAGCGGACAGCACCCTGGACTTGTGATCCTGTGGTCCTGGGTTCGATCCCAGGCGCCGGATAGAAACAATGGGCAGAGTTTCTTTCATCCTATGCCCCTGTTACCTAGCAGTAAAATAGGTACCTGGGTGTTAGTCAGCTGTCACGGGCTGCTTCCTGGGGGTGGAGGCCTGGTTGAGGACCGGGCCGCGGGGACACTAAAAAACCTCGAAATCATCTCAAGATAACCTCAAGAAGATGACCCAAACCAACACTGCTGCAACCCTACCAACAGCCATGTTAATTCTGCCTCAGGGGAAAAGGAAACTACTAGTCAGGGGCTGTTTTATGAGGGTTCCAAGAAAACCTTTGTCACACAGAGGGCAGCAGAACAAATGGAATTCAAACCAGTGATGCAGGTTACCCTGAATATACTTGGGTTTTTATCCAACAGTGGACCTAAACCCTACAACGTAGTCAAACCCTACATTCCCTTGGGTGGTTACCTCAGACCTGTATTCCCTATAGTCGTGGACACAATCCCATCTGACCTACATGTACCAGGTCTAGGGATCACAATTAAACATTTAAAACAGCAGCGAGTCAAATTAGCTGACCCATAAAACAAATCTAAACGTATCAAAGATATAGGAGTGTTAATTGGGTCAGATTATTATAAATTCATCTCCGGCAAACACCAATTGCACGGGATGACCGTCCTGAACTCTGCAGGTGGAAAGTCCCATTGTGTGAAGAGAACTAGAATGGTGGAGATGTGATTATAAACTAGTGGAGGAAGGGGGGAACTCCTCCCATTGTGTGAAGAGAACTAGAATGATGGAGATGTGATTATAAACTAGTGAAGATATTGACTCTTATATGTTTTACCTTTTTTAAGCCGGGTCTTTTCCTCTAACCCCGTCCACTACCACAGCAGTACACAGGTGCACATAGTTACACAGCAGTACACAGGTGCACATAGTTACACAGCAGTACACAGGTGCACATAGTTACACAGCAGTACACAGGTGCACATAGTTACACAGCAGTACACAGGTGCACATAGTTACACAGCAGTACACAGGTGCACACAGTTACACAGCAGTACACAGGTGCACATAGTTACAAAAGCAGTGTGTAAACAAGAGGCTGGGTTGATATATTTGGAGGAGAGTGTGAAGCCCAGACTGTTACTGGGTCTCAGCCAGCAAGGGAGGCGCCACGCTGCCAGATGCATCAGTGTAAACATTGCCCCAACATCCCAGTGGAGTGTTTAAGGCACTCAACAACGGGTCGTTAGCAGTGTCTCCTATGACCAACTGCTCATACCTTTCCCTGCATGTAATATTCTTTTGTCTTGGTGTCGAGAATGGCTGATCTTAATTACCTCAGGGAATGTTATTGATGAACAATCGTCAAGGGACTTACCAATATTAGACATATATGTGCAAGTTAGTGTACCCATTTATTGTTGTCCATTATGTGGAGTGTTTGACCATATGTTGATTTATTGGTAACTATTTTTGGCCAGGAGGTGAATGTCATATGGTGAAGATATTGAACACATGAGCACATTAGATATATGTACAGTTTTGGCCAAAGGTTCACCTCAGTTACAGAGGAGACAGTCACGTGTGATATAAGATAATTAACAACATGTTTGTAACATGGTGTAACGGGAGTGTTGAGGAGAGTTCAAGAAGAGCACACTGAGGGGTTGTGGGTCCAGCCTCTGTTAATATCAATATTTGCCATCGTCATTTATTTGTATTAAATGTTCTATTTTTTGACTTAGGAGTTTATTTCCTACCTCTGCAGGTGTGGAAGTGAACCAAGAGTAATTAAAGCCCACCACTAATTCTCGAATGCATATAAATACTAATCAGGATGGGAATAATCAAATTAGTGAGAAAATCCTTAGGAGCTTGATGAGGATTCGAACCTATGTGGTGGGTATACCCATGCACACACCCCAGACAATCAGGCCACGACATGGAAAAGGACTGCAATCTGGAGTTCTGCTGAAGACACGAGGGTTTTCCAAGGCTTTTACTGAAGCCGGACCAGGATTTTCACACAATCCCCCCCCCCCCCCCATGCACTCTGACAAAGTAAGTAATTATCAAAAGAAGGCACCAAACCGGGAAGGCTATGTAGCACCATCAAATGCGCAGAATAATCAGAGGGCGCTAAATATCACCAAGGATGCCAATATGAGAACAAAAACGCATAAGGCGAACGATATCAAAAGTATCTGAGTCACCAAAAATTCTATTGAGGGACAGGTGACCGCGAGGGGCGGTCGGAAAGCAAGACACACGCTCGTCCTGGAAGTCAGGACATTCAAGAAGGACATGCACGACCGTAAGAGGGACAATGCAACTAGGACAATAAGGAGCAGGGCGGCGCTCCATCAAGTGACCATGGGTTAAGCGAGTATGGCCAATACACAACCTCGCCAGAGCTGTTTCCCACTGCCGGTTATGGTGGAAGGAGGACGGCCACGAGGAAACACAACATTTAAGAGTACGTAGTTTGTTACCAGTAACAGACGACCAACAAGCCTGCCAATGGGTAAGGACGGAGGAATGGATAACCGGGTAAAAGTCGGAATATGGAATACCTTTACGAGAGATGGGACAAGAGCGGACAGCTTCCTTGGCGGCAGCATCCGCACGCTCATTTAAAGACACACCAATATGGCTGGGAACCCAACAAAACTCAACCGACTTAAATTTACTGTGAACAAGAAACAGCCAATGCTGGATCTCGACAACTACTGAATGAACCGGATTAAAGGACCCGAGAGCCATGAGGGCACTACGAGAGTCAACAACAACTACAAAGGAAGACTGACAACGAGAAAGCAGGAGACGAAGAGCATAGAGAATAGCATAAAGTTCCGCTGTAAAGATGCTAGTCTCCGGAGGTAAGCGACACATATAAGTGCGATCAGGAAAAACAACAGAGTAGCCAACACCGTCCGCCGACTTTGACCCATCGGTGAAGACAGAAACGGAGCGGGAGTGAGAAGAAAAGTGCTTAAGAAAAAGGCGTTTTAGAACCGTAGGAGGGGTAAAAGCTTTAGTGATACGGGTCAAGGAAGTACAAAACCGCGGAAGAGGGACTCTCCATGGGGGCAAAGAAGGAACAACACGAGGAGAAACATTAGAAATACAAACGGAAAGAGAATCCTGGAGGCGATATAACCGGACAGAAAGAGGGAGGTGGTGAAGAGGGACAGGAACCGCAGGAGGGGTAAAAGTTAAAGCACGACAGAGGCGAGAGGAAGGATGTTGGAAGGACCGCGCAAGATAGCGAAGACAGTAGCGATCACGGCGGTCCTGGAGAGACAGGAAGCCAGTGTCAACATACAAGCTAAGGACGGGAGTCGAACGAAAGGCGCCAGAACTGAGGCGCAACCCAGTATGGTGTAAAGCATCAAGACGGCGAAGAGTAGAAGGAGAAGCAGACGAGTAAGCAGGGCAACCATAATCGAGCTTAGACAGGACGAGAGAGGAATGTAAAGCAAGGAGAGTGCGCCTATCTGCCCCCAAGAAGTATGGGACAAGACCCGAAGGAGGGTAAGGGCCTGAGAGCACTCAACACGGAGGTAAGAGATATGGGGAGACCAAGACAAACGAGTGTCAAGGAATAACCCCAAAAGCTTCGCGGAATCTTTGTATTCAAGGGGATGACCATAAAGTGACAAAGAGGGACGAAGAACAACCCGTTTCCGCGTAAAAGTCATGGCACAAGTCTTAGAAGTAGAGAACTTGAAGTCATGATCGGTGGCCCAAGACGACACGGCATCAATTGCAAGTTGAAGCCGGCGCTGAAGGAGAGGCGAATCATCACCCTGACAGCAAAGGGTAAGATCATCAACATAGAGAGCGGAGAAGACACCAGAAGGAAGAGAGGAAAGAAGACCATTGAGGGCAACAAGAAAAAGAGTAGTGCTCAGAACACTACCCTGGGGCACACCTTCGTATTGCTGAAAAGAGGGAGAGAGAGCGGTACCAAGGCGCACCCGAAAGGAACGATGGGAGAGGAAGCTGCGGAGAAAGAGAGGGAGATGACCACGAAGGCCAAAAGAATGAAGTTGAGATAGAATATGATATCGCCAAGTGGTGTCGTAAGCCTTTAACAGGTCAAAAAGGACGGCAACAACGGAGGTCTTCGCAGCAAAAGCAGAACGAATATAGACCTCCAAGTTCACCAGGACATCTGTCGTGCTGCGGCACTTGCGGAAACCAAATTGAGAAGGGGAGAGGAGGTGATGGTCTTCCAGGAACCACATCAGACGAACGTTAACCATACGTTCAAAGAGTTTGCAGACACAACTTGTGAGAGCAATAGGGCGAAAGTCCTTAGGGGAAGTACCCAGAGACCCCGGTTTGCGAACAGGGAGGACAACGGCATCGAGCCAGCCCTCAGGGACTGACGACGAATCCCAGATCCGATTAAACAGACTCAGTAAATACTGAGACGTGCACGGAGGGAGATAGCGAAGCATCTCATAATGAATACCATTGGAGCCCGCTGCCGTAGAACCGCAGAGGGCCAGGGCAGAACGAAGTTCAGAGAGAGAGAAGGAATCATTATAGGGAAGCTGAAGACGAGTGCAGAAATCTAAAGGACGAGACTCAAGGACAGGTTTACGAAGAAGGAAAGATTGGGAAGATGAAGACCAGAGCTAACAGAAGAAAAGTGGGAACCCAGTTTGGAAGCGACCTGCAACGGGTCCGCCACAAGAGTGTCATGGAGGTGAAGGACCGGTGAAACATCGGGAACGAACTTACCCGCTATCTTGCAGATACGCTTCCAGATCTGGGGCAGAGGAGTTTCGGACGTAATTGTTGAGACATAAGATGCCCAACATTCACGTTTAGCCGTACGGATGGCCCTACGGGCCACCGCACTCGCTTTCCGAAAGAAAAGAAAAGAATCGGCCGTCTGCCGACGGCGGTGCCTCTTCCAGGCTGCACGCTTACAGTGGACAGCCCGGGCACAATCCGCATTCCACCAGGGAACACACTTCCGCGGACCCCGAGAGGAAGAGCGAGGAATAGAGCGGAGGGCAGCGGTGAAGACAGTGTCATGAAAAAGGAGGAGAGCGCGAGGGAGAGGTCAGAGAGAGCAGCACTGAGGGTAAATAGGTTCCAGTCCGCTTTAGCAAACTGCCACCTAGGAAAAGAGAGGGAAGGGCGAAACGAGAAAAAGGAAATAAGGATAGGGAAATGATCACAGCCATGGAGGTCATCAAGAACCTGCCACGTGAAATCTAAGTAAAGAGAAGAAGAGCAGAGAGAAAGATCAAGACAGGAAAGGGTGCGAGTCCGAGAGTCCAAATGAGTGAGCTCACCAGAATTCAGAAGAGACAGGGAAGAAGAGAGGAGAAACGGCTCAAGAAGGCGACCCCCGGGTATTCGTCAGAACATCACCCCAAAGAGAATGACGACAATTGAAGTCACCCAGCAAGAGCACAGGCTCCGGCAAGGAGTCCAAGAGGTGTTTCAAATCAGGAAGAGAAAGCGGGACACTTGGGGGGAGATAAATGGAACAAACTGTGTTCCATTTCCCCACAAAGATACGAGCAGCAGAACAATGGAGAGCAAAGAAAAAGTAAAGGAACAAAGGGAACATCAGCGCGGATCAAGAGAGCAGAAGAATTAGGAGCCCCAGCAACAGCTGGGGGGGGGGGGAAGAAAGGAATAGCCACGAAAACGACCAGGACGAGCACCAAGCATCGGCTCCTGGAGACAGACACAAAGGGGCGAAAACCGCGAAATCAGAAGTTGAAGTTCGAGGAAATTGACGTAATAACCTCGAACGTTCCATTGAAGAATAGACTTCAACGAGAAGAGGAAGGACAACAACAGAGAACAAGGAAGAAACAAAGGCGAAAGAGCAACACAGCACGTTAAAGAATATCAGGGTCAGCAAAGTCAGGGTTAGGGGGCATGGGTAAACTGAGCAAAGACGGAGGGAAGGAAGCGGGAGAACAGACCAGAGGTGGGCGGGCGGGGTCCGGAGGAGGAGGAGACAACGGAGAGGAGCAGTCAAGGACAGCAGCAGGAAGAGAGGGAGTAGAAAGAGGGGAGCGCACCCAGCAAGAGCAGCAACCGAAAGGGAAGCAGGGGCCAAAGAAACCTCCATAGCAGGAACAGAGGGCGCAAGCACAGAAATGGGAGGGGAAGGACAGAGCCAGAAGTAGGGAGCCAAGGAAGAAAGCGAAGCCTTTTTACCTGCTGGGGAGGAGGAAGGAGA
>NW_027189164.1:488824-492886 GCF_040958095.1 Procambarus clarkii
TCTCCTGGCCGTCGTCTTCTCCCAGCAACGGCTGTCGCCTACGTCTCAGCTACAGTCGTTCGGTTTCCCCAAATAGTCCTCTCTTCCTCAGCTACCCAGTGGCTCTGTCTGCCACTACGCTGTCACGAACTGGTGAATTGCCACAGACGTCACGTACGTCACTGCACGGCTTCACTGCTACTGGCACAGTACCTGACTGGAGCACTTGTTGCTCAAATAACCGTCAATTCCCTCTTCTGGTTCAACACATGAACTAGGGAAGACTTCTCAGAGCACTGGCGGACTTCAGATGACGCGTAAATCCACGGGAGCGAGGTACAACTATCCTACTGACAAGACCATCCGTCGCACGTCCGACCTCTATGACGTGTCGTATCTGACTGCTGGCGCCAGCCCGGCGCGCTGGCCGGACCCCCTTCCTTCGTGACGTCACTTTTACTATGGGAGGTTTTCATTGGCTCCCGGTGCCACACTGCTGTCGGTGACCAATCCGGTGCCACTGACGTCACACGGTTTTGGCGGGAGATCAGAGAGGTAAGCGCCATCTTGGCTCCCTAAAGGGCCTAAACCACAGGCCAAAATATTACTATTTCACAAATTTCTCGGCTCTCCGAGAACACTTCACTCTCTCCCATATATCAAATTGCAGCCTGCAACGTAGAGAACGCTTGGGAAAAGTAGACATGACTCTTACTGCAGGCGTGGGAGAATTATAAGGGGGGGAACTCCGTCACAATATATATACATATATATATTTATATATATATATATATATATATATATATATATATATATGCAAACAAGCCTGAATGGTCCCCAGGACTATATACAACTGAAAACTCACACCCCAGAAGTGACTCGAACCCATACTCCCAGGAGCATACCTGTGTAAAAATGTCGTCAACATACCTGCAGTATATGGCCGGTGCTGGGTACCATCGAGCAAAAAGTCTTAGTCGACATGAACTTGAAACCGGCCATATACTGCAGGTATGTTGACGACATTTTTACACAGGTACCTGATGTCAGACATCTGCAGGAGCTGAAGGAGGCATTTGAGCAGAATTCTGTGTTGCGTTTCACTTATGAGATGGAGAAGGATGGGAAGCTGCCCTTTCTAGATGTAACAGTCATGGAAAGGAGCGGAGTTTTCCACACTGCAGTCTACACTAAGGAAACAAACATAGGAATGTGCCTGAAGGCCAACAGTGACTGCCCGGACAGGTACAAGAGGAGTGTTGTTAACGCTTATGTCAACCGTGCCCTCAGCCACAGCTCAGAATGGAAGCAAATCGACAAAGAACTCTGTAGGGTAAGGCAGTCCTAGTCAACAACGGCTTCTCCAATGGTTTCGTGGAAGACATCATAAGAAGGAAAGTGAAACGCCATGCAACCTCTGAAGAGACAACTAACACAACACCTATACCCCCTATTAGACTATTTTACAGGAACTTCTTTTCCACAGCCCATAAAACGGAGGAAAGGGTCCTGAAAGATATTTTCAGTAGAAACGTTATCCCTACAGACAAAAATCAGAAGATACAACTGACGATTTACTATAAAACCAGGAAAACGGCCAGCCTACTCATGAGAAACTCTCCAGACACAAAGCAGAACGCTTTAAAAGAGACCAACGTCGTCTATGCCTTCAAATGCCCTCTTGGGGACTGTAAGCCTCAAAAAACCCAGTATATAGGCAAGACAACATCTCTTTCCAGGCGTTTAACGATGCAAAAGCAACAGGGCTCCATTAAGGAACATATAATCTCTTCCCACAAACAAACCATCACCAGAGAAATCTTAGCAAACAACACAGAAATCATCGATAGATACAGCGATAGCAGGCGGCTTGACGTCTGCGAGGCACTACACATCAAGAAGTCAACACCAGCAATCAACAGCCAATTAATGCACAACTATATTCTACCCACTTCAAGACTCCGCTCCAATATAGAAGCATCAAGAAATATGGACCAATAGGCTTTCTACAATTACTTCCATTCAATACCCATTGTTTCGTGTTCTGTCTTGTGTTTGAATTTAATACCCATTCAATACCCATTGTTTCGTGTTCTGTCTTGTGTTTGAATTTAATACCCATTGTTGAAAGTTTGTTTTCACCTCATCCACCTCACCCAAATGTAGATAAAAACTCGAAGATGTGTAAGCTCTATTCAGTTTCAGTTGTGTGTTTGTAAACTAAAGTCTTTGAAAATGTAATAAGTTTTACAAAATGCGCTCAAGTGTCGCGTCAGACTAGAAATAAAAATGAATTTTGGAGAATTCATCTTTGAATTACCATCAACAGTGAAAAGAAACGTAAGAAAGATAGAGAAAATTTGTGTTAGAATTATTAATCTTACTTTTTCGGTCATATTTAATAATATATATATTATATATATATATATATATATATATATATATATATATATATATATATATATATATATATATATATATATATATATATATATATATATATATACATATATATATATATATATATATATATATATATATATATATATATAACTGAAAACTCACACCCCAGAAGTGACTCGAACCCATACTCCCAGGAGCAACGCAACTGGTATGTACAAGACGCCTTAATCCACTTGACCATCACGACCGGACAAAATGAGGTGATAGCCGAAGCTATTTGAACCACCCCACCGCCGGCACTCGGATGGTAATCTTGGGCATAGCATTTTACCAAATCACCTCATTCTTTGGGGCACACGTGAGGAACACAAATGCGAACAAGCCTGAATGGTCCCCAGGACAATATGCAACTGAAAACTCACACCCCAGAAGTGACTCGAACCCATACTCCCAGGAGCAATGCAACTGGTATGTACAAGACGCCTTAATCCACTTGACCATCACGACCGGACAAAATGAGGTGATAGCCGAAGCTATTTGAACCACCCCACCGCCGGCACTCGGATGGTAATCTTGGGCATAGCATTTTACCAAATCACCTCATTCTTTGGGGCACACGTGAGGAACACAAATGCGAACAAGCCTGAATGGTCCCCAGGACAATATGCAACTGAAAACTCACACCCCAGAAGTGACTCGAACCCATACTCCCAGGAGCAACGCAACTGGTATGTACAAGACGCCTTAATCCACTTGACCATCACGACCGGACAAAATGAGGTGATAGCCGAAGCTATTTGAACCACCCCACCGCCGGCACTCGGATGGTAATCTTGGGCATAGCATTTTACCAAATCACCTCATTCTTTGGGGCACACGTGAGGAACACAAATGCGAACAAGCCTGAATGGTCCCCAGGACAATATGCAACTGAAAACTCACACCCCAGAAGTGACTCGAACCCATACTCCCAGGAGCAACGCAACTGGTATGTACAAGACGCCTTAATCCACTTGACCATCACGACCGGACAAAATGAGGTGATAGCCGAAGCTATTTGAACCACCCACCGCCGGCACTCGGATGGTAATCTTGGGCATAGCATTTTACCAAATCACCTCATTCTTTGGGGCACACGTGAGGAACACAAATGCGAACAAGCCTGAATGGTCCCCAGGACAATATGCAACTGAAAACTCACACCCCAGAAGTGACTCGAACCCATACTCCCAGGAGCAACGCAACTGGTATGTACAAGACGCCTTAATCCACTTGACCATCACGACCGGACAAAATGAGGTGATAGCCGAAGCTATTTGAACCACCCCACCGCCGGCACTCGGATGGTAATCTTGGGCATAGCATTTTACCAAATCACCTCATTCTTTGGGGCACACGTGAGGAACACAAATGCGAACAAGCCTGAATGCCCAAGATTACCATCCGAGTGCCGGCGGTGGGGTGGTTCAAATAGCTTCGGCTATCACCTCATTTTGTCCGGTCGTGATGGTCAAGTGGATTAAGGCGTCTTGTACATACCAGTTGCGTTGCTCCTGGGAGTATGGGTTCGAGTCACTTCTGGGGTGTGAGTTTTCAGTTGCATATTGTCCTGGGGACCATTCAGGCTTGTTCGCATTTGTGTTCCTCACGTGTGCCCCAAAGAATGAGGTGATTTGGTAA
>NW_027189164.1:493386-542327 GCF_040958095.1 Procambarus clarkii
TGTTTGGTCTGTGTGTATTAGGTCTGTGTGTGTTTTTGATATGTATGTCTGTTTGGTCTGTGTGTGTGTTTGGTCTGTGTGTGTGTTTGGTCTGTGTGTTTGGTCTGTGTGTTTGGTCTGTGTGTGTGTTTAGTCTGTGTGTGTGTTTTTTATGTGTGTGCTTGGTCTGTGTGTGTTTGGTCTGAAAGTGTTTGGTCTGTGTGTGTGTTTGGTCTGTGTGTGTTTCGTCTGTGTGTGTGTTTGATCTGTGTGTGTGTTTAGTCTGTGTGTGTTTGGGATGTGTGTGTGTTTGGTTTGTGTGTGTTTGGTTTGTGTGTGTTTGGTCTGTAAGTGTTTTATCTGTGAGTGTGTGTTTGATCTGTGTGTGTGTGTTTGGTCTGTGTGTGTGTTTGAAATGTGTGTGCGTTTGATCTGTGTGTGTGTTTGATCTGTATGTGTGTTTGGTCTGTGTGTGTTTGTTCTGTGTGTGTGTTTGGTCTGTGTGTGTTTTTGGTCTGTGTGTGTTTTTGATCAGTGTGTGTGTTTAGTCTGTGTGTGTTTTGTCTGTGTGTGTTTGGTATGTGTGTGTGATTGTTCTGTGTGTGTTTCGTCCGTGTGTGTTTGGTCTGTGTGTGTGTGTTTGATCTGTGTGTGTGTTTGATCTTTTTATGTGTTCAGTCTGTGTGTTTGGTCTGTGTGTGTTTGACCTGTGTGTGTGTGTGTTTGATCTGTGTTTGTGTGTGTTTGGTCTGTGTGTGTGTTTGATCTGCGTGTGTGTTTGGTCTGTGTGTGTGTTTGATATTTGTGTGTTAGGTAAGTGTGTGTGTTTGATCTGTGTTTGTGTTTAGTCTGTGTGTGTGTTTTGCATGTGAGTGTGTGTTTCGTCTGGAATTGTTTGGTCTGGTGTGTTTGGTCTGTAAGTGTTTGATCTGTGTGTGTGTGTTTGGTCTGTGTGTGTTTGGTCTGTGTGTTTGGTCTGTAGGTGTTTTGGCCTGTGTGTGTGTTTGGTCTGTAAGTGTTTGATCTGTGTGTGTTTGATCTGTGTGTGTTTGGTCTGTGGGTGTGTTTGATCTGTGTGTGTTTGGTCTGTGTGTGTGTTTGATCTGTGTTTGTGTTTGGTTTGTGGGTGTGTTTTGTCTGAGTGTGTATTTGATCTTTGTGAGTGTGTTTGGTCTGTGTGTGTGTTTGGTTTATGAGTGTATTTGATCTGTGTGTGTTTGGTGTGTAAGTGTTTGATCTGTGTATGTGTTTGATATGTGTTTGTGTTTGATCTGTGTGTGTGTTTGGTCTGTGTGTGTGTGTTTAATCTGTGTGAGTGTTGGATCTGTGTGTGTGTTTGGTCTGTAAGTGCTTGATCTTTGTGTGTGTTTGGTCTGTAAGTGTTTGATCTGTGTGTGTGTGTTTGATCTGTGTGTGTGTGTTTGGTCTGTGTGTGTGTTTGATATGTGTGTGTGTTTGATCTGTGTGTGCGTTTGGTCTGTGTGTGTTTTTGATCTGTGTGTGTGTTTGGTATGTGTGTGTGTTTGGTCTGTGTGTGTTTTTGGTCTGTGTGTGTGTTTGATCTGTGTGTGTGTTTGGTGTGTGTGCGTTTTGTGTGTGTTTGTTTGGTCTGTGTGTGTGTTTTTAGTCTGTGTGTGTGTGTTTGTTCTGTGTGTGTTTCGTCCGTGTGTGTTTCGTCTGTGTGTGTTTCGTCCGTTTGTGTTTGGTCTGCGCGTGTGTTTGATCTGTGTGTGTGTTTGATCTGTTTATGTTGTTTGGTCTGTGTGTTAGTGTGTTTGATCTGTGTGTGTGTGTTGATCTGTGTATGTGTGTGTTTGATCTGTGTGTGTGTTTGATCTGCGTTTGTGTTTGGTCTGTGTGTGTGTTTGATATGAGTGTGTCTGGTCAGTGTGTGTGTTTCATCTGTGTGTATGTTTAGTTTGTGTGTGTGTTTTGTATGAGGGTGTTTGGTCTGTGTGTGTTTGGTCTGTGTGTGTGTTTGGTCTGTGTGTGTGTTTGGTCTGTGTGTGTTTGGTCTGTGTGTGTGTTTGATCTCTGTGTGTGTTTAGTCTGTGTGTGTGTTTGGGATGTGTGTGTGTTTGGTCTGTGTGTGTTTGGTCTGTGTGTGTTTGGTCTGTAAGTGTTTGGTCTGTATTTGTGTTTGGTCTGTGTTTGTGTTTGGTCTGTGTGTGTTAGGTCTGTGTGTGATTTTGATATGTGTGTGTGTTTGATCGGTGTGTGTGTTTGATCTGTGTGTGTGTTTGCACTGTGTGTGTGGTTGATCTGTGTGTGTGTTTGGTCTGTGTTTGTGTTTGGTCTGTGATTGTGTTTGGTCTGTGTGTGTGTTAGGTCTGTGTGTGTTTTTGATATGTGTGTGTTTGATCGGTGTGTGTGTGTTTGATCTGTGTGTGTGTTTGATCTGAGTTTGTGTTTGATCTGTGTGTGTGTTTGGTCAGTGTGTGCGTGTGTTTGATCTGTGTGTGTGTTTGATCTGTGTGTGTTTGATATGTAAGTGTTTGATCTGTGTGTGTGTGTTTGATCTGTGTGTGTGTGTTTTGGTCTGTGTGAGTGTTTGATCTGTGTGTGCGTTTGATCTGTGTGTGTTTGATCTGTGTGTGTGTTTGGTCTGTGTGTGTTTGGTCTGTGTGTGTTTGATCTCTGTGTGTGTTTAGTCTGTGTGTGTGTTTGGCATGTGTGTGTGTTTGGTCTGTGTGTGTTTGGTCTGTGTGTGTTTGGTCTATAAGTGTTTGGTCTGTATTTGTGTTTGGTCTGTGTTTGTTTTGTCTGTGTGTGTGTTTGATCTGTGTGTGTGTTTGATCTGTGTGTGTGTTTGATCTGTGTGTGTGTTTGGTTTGTGTGTGTGTTTGGTCTGAGTGTGAATTTGATCTGTGTGCCTTTGGTCCGTAAGTGTTTGATCTGTGTGTGTGTTTGATCTGTGTTTGTGTTTGATCTGTGTGTGTGTTTTGTCCGTGTGTGTGTTTGATCTGTGTGTGTGTGTTTGGTCTGTGTGTGTTTGGTCTGTGTGTGTGTTTGGTCTGTGTGTGTTTCGTCTGTGTGTGTTTGGTCTGTATGTGTGTTAAACTGTGTGTGTTTGTTTGATCTGTGTATGTGTTTGGTCTGTGTGTTTTTGGTCGGTGTGTGTGTTTGATCTGTGTGTGTGTTTAAACTGTGTGTGTGTTTGGTCTGTAAGTGTTTGGTCTGAGTGTGTGTTTGATATGTGTGTGTGTGTTTGATCTGTGTGTGCTTGATCTGTGTGTGTTTTTGATCTGTGTGTCTGTAAGTGTTTGTTCTGTAAGTGTTTGGTCTGTGTGAGTGTTTGATCTGTGTGTGTTTGATCTGTGTGTTTTTTTGATCTGTGTGTCTGTAAGTGTTTGGTCTGCAAGTGTTTGGTCTGTTTGTTGTGTGTGTGATCTGTTGTGTGTTTTGATCTGTGTGTGTGTGTTTGGTCTGTGTGTGTGTGTTTGATCTCTGTGTGTGTTTGGTATGTGTGTGTGTTTGGTCTGTGTGTCTGTTTGATATGTGTGTGTGTTTGGTCTATGTGTGTGTTTGTTCTGTGTGTGTGTTTGATTTGTGTGTGTGTTTGGTCTGTGTGTGTGTTTGATCTGTGTGTATGTTTGGTCTGTGTTGTTTTGTCTGTGTGTGTGTTTGATCTGTGTGTGTGTTTGATCTGTGTGTGTGTTTGATCAGTGTGTGTGTTTAGTCTGTGTGTGTTTTGTCTGTGTGTGTTTGGTCTGTGTGTGTGTTTGGTCTTTGTGTGCGTTTGATCTGTGTGTGTGTTTGATCTGTGTGTGTGTTTGATCTGTGTGTGTGTGTTTGATCTTTTTATGTGTTTAGTCTGTGTGTGTTTGGTCTGTGTGTGTGTGTGTTTGATCTGTGTATGTGTGTGTTTGACCTGTGTGTGTTTGATCTGCGTGTGTGTTTGGTCAGTGTGTGTGTTTGATATTTGTGTGTTTGGTAAGTGTTTGTGTTTGATCTGTGTTGTGTTTAGTCTGTGTGTGTGTTTTGCATGTGTGTGTTTGGTCTGTGTGTGTTTCGTCTGGAATTGTTTGGTCTGTTGTGTGTTTGGTCTGTGTGTGTTTGGTCTGTGTGTGTGTTTGATCTGAGTGTGTGTGTAGTCTGTGTGTTTTTGGTATGAGTGTGTGTTTGGTCTGTGTGTGTTTGGTCTGCAAGTGTTTGGTCTGTGTTTGTGTTTGGTCTGTGTGTGTTAGGTCTGTGTGTGTTTTTGATATGTGTGTGTTTGGTCTGTGTGTGTGTTTGGTCTGTGTGTGTGTTTGGTCTGTGTGTGTGTTTAGTCTGTGTGTGTGTTTTGTATGTGTGTGTTTGGTCTGTAATTGTTTGGTCTGTGTGTGTGTTTGGTCTGTGTGTGTGTTTGGTCTGTGTGTGTTTGGTCTTGTGTGTGTTTGATCTGAGTGTGTGTTTAGTCTGTGTGTTTTTGGTATGAGTGTGTGTTAGGTCTGTGTGTGTTTGGTCTGCAAGTGTTTGGTCTGCGTTTGTGTTTGGTCTGTGTGTATTAGGTCTGTGTCTGTTTTTGATATGTGTGTGTGTTTGGTCTGTGTGTGTGTTTGGTCTGTGTGTTGTTTGGTCTGTGTGTTTGGTCTGTGTGTGTGTTTAGTCTGTGTGTGTGATTTGTATGTGTGTGATTGGCCTGTGTGTGTTTGGTCTGTAGGTGTTTGGTCTGTGTGTGTGTTTGGTCTGTGTGTGTTTCGTCTGTGTGTGTGTTTGATCTGTGTGTGTGTTTAGTCTGTGTGTGTTTGGTCTGTGTGTGGTTGGTCTGTAAGTGTTTGGTCTGTGTGTGTTTGCTCTGTGTGTGTGTTTGGTCTGTGTGTGCGTTGGTCTGTAATAGTTTGGTCTGTGTGTTTTTGGTCTGTGTGTGAGTTTTAGGTCTGTAAGTGTTTGGTCTGTAAGTGTTTGGTCTGTAAGTGTTTTGTCTGTGTGTGTGTTTGATCTGTGTGTGTGTTTGGTCTATAAGTGTTTAGTATGAGTGTGTTTGGTCTGTAAGTGTTTGGTCTGTGTGTGTGTTTTCTGTAGGTGTGTGGTTAGTGCGTATGTTTGTTCTTTAAGTGTTCGGTCTGTGTGTGTTTGGTCTGTGTGTGTGTTTGATTTGTGTGTTTGTTTCGTCTGTGTGTGTGTTTGATCTGTGTGTATGTTTGGTCTGTGTGTGTTTGGTCTGTGTGTGTGTTTGGTCTGTGTGTATGTTTGATCTGTGTGTGTGTTTGATCTGTGTGCGTGTTTGGTTTGTGTGTGTGTTTGGTCTGAGTGTGAATTTGATCTATGTGTGTGTTTGATATGTGTGTGTGTTTGATCTGTATTTTTGTTTGATCTGTGTTTGTGTTTGATCTGTGTGTGTGTTTTTTCTGTAAGTGTTTGGTCTGTGTGTGTGTTTGGTCTGTAAGTGTTTGGTCTGTGTGTGTTTGGTCTTTGTGTGTTTGGTCTGTGTGTGTGATTGATCTGTGTGTGTGTTTGATCTGTGTGTGTGTTTGATCTGTGTGTGTGATTGGTTTGTGTGTGTGTTTGGTTTGAATGTGCATTTGATCTGTGTGTGTGTTTGGTCTGTAAGTGTTTGGTCTGTGTGTGTTTGGTCTGTAAGTGCTTGGTCTGTGTGTGTTTGGTCTGTGTGCGTGTTTGGTCTGTAAGTGTTTGGTCTGTGTGTGTGTTTGGTCTGTAAGTGTTTGGTCTGTGTGTGTTTGGTCTTTGTGTGTTTGGTCTGTGTGTGTGCTTGATATGTGTGTGTGTTTGATCTGTGAGTGTCTTTTATCTGTGTGTGTGATTGGTTTGTGTGTGTGTTTGGTCTGAATGTGCATTTGATCTGTGTGTGTGTTTGGTCTGTGTGTGTTTAGTTTGTGAGTGTGTTTGATCTGTGTGTGTGTTTGGTGTGTAAGTGTTTGATCTGTGTGTGTGTTTGATCTGTGTTTGTGTTAGATCTGTGTGTGTGTTTGGTCCGTGTGTGTGTTTGATCTGTGTGTGTGTTTGGTCTGTGTGTGTTTGGTCTGTGTGTGTGTTTGGTCTGTGTGTGTTTCGTCTGTGTGTGTTTGGTCTGTATGTGTGTTAAACTGTGTGTGTTTGTTTGATCTGTGTATGTGTTTGGTCTGTGTGTTTTTGGTCGGTGTGTGTGTTTGATCTGTGTGTGTGTTTGAACTGTGTGTGTGTTTGGTCTGTAAGTGTTTGGTCTGAGTGTGTGTTTGATATGTGTGTGTGTGTTTGATCTGTGTGTGCTTGATCTGTGTGTGTTTTTGATCTGTGTGTCTGTAAGTGTTTGTTCTGTAAGTGTTTTGTCTGTGTGAGTGTTTGATCTGTGTGTGTTTGATCAGTGTGTTTTTTTGATCTGTGGGTCTATAAGTGTTTGGTCTGCAAGTGTTTGGTCTGTGTGTGTGTTTGATCTGTGTGTGTGTTTGATCTGTGTGTGTGTGTTTGGTCTGTGTGTGTGTGGTTGATCTCTGTGTGTGTTTGGTATGTGTGTGTGTTTGGTCTGTGTGTGTTTGATATGTGTGTGTGTTTGGTCTATGTGTGTGTTTGATCTGTGTGTGTGTTTGATTTGTGTGTGTGTTTGGTCTGTGTGTGTGTTTGATCTGTGTGTATGTTTGGTCTGTGTTTGTTTTGTCTGTGTGTGTGTTTGATCTGTGTGTGTGTTTGATCTGTGTGTGTGTTTGATCTGTGTGTGTGTTTGGTTTGTGTGTGTGTGTTTGGTCTGAGTGTGAATTTGATCTGTGTGCCTTTGGTCCGTAAGTGTTTGATCTGTGTGTGTGTTTGATCTGTGTTTGTGTTTGATCTGTGTGTGTGTTTGGTCCGTGTGTGTGTTTGATCTGTGTGTGTGTTTGGTCTGTGTGTGATTGGTCTGTGTGTGTGTTTGGTCTGTGTGTGTTTCGTCTGTGTGTGTTTGGTCTGTATGTGTGTTAAACTGTGTGTGTTTGTTTGATCTGTGTATGTGTTTGGTCTGTGTGTTTTTGGTCGGTGTGTGTGTTTGATCTGTGTGTGTGTTTGAACTGTGTGTGTGTTTGGTCTGTAAGTGTTTGGTCTGAGTGTGTGTTTGATATGTGTGTGTGTTTGATCTGTGTGTGCTTGATCTGTGTGTGTTTTTGATCTGTGTGTCTGTAAGTGTTTGTTCTGTAAGTGTTTGGTCTGTGTGAGTGTTTGATCTGTGTGTGTTTGATCTGTGTATTTTTTTGATCTGTGTGTCTGTAAGTGTTTGGTCTGCAAGTGTTTGGTCTGTGTGTGTGTTTGATCTGTGTGTGTGTTTGATCTGTGTGTGTGTGTTTGGTCTGTGTGTGTGTGTTTGATCTCTGTGTGTGTTTGGTATGTGTGTGTGTTTGGTCTGTGTGTGTTTGATATGTGTGTGTGTTTGGTCTATGTGTGTGTTTGATCTGTGTGTGTTTGATTTGTGTGTGTGTTTGGTCTGTGTGTGTGTTTGATCTGTGTGTATGTTTGGTCTGTGTTTGTTTTGTCTGTGTGTGTGTTTGATCTGTGTGTGTGTTTGATCTGTGTGTGTGTTTGATCTGTGTGTGTGTTTGGTTTGTGTGTGTGTTTGGTCTGAGTGTGAATTTGATCTGTGTGCCTTTGGTCCGTAAGTGTTTGATCTGTGTGTGTGTTTGATCTGTGTTTGTGTTTGATCTGTGTGTGTTTTGGTCTGTAAGTGGTCTGTAAGTGGTCTGTAAGTGTTTTGGTCTGTGTGTGGTTGGTCTGTAAGTGCTTGGTCTGTGTGTGTTTGGTCTGTGTGTGTGTTTGGTCTGCAAGTGTTTGATCTGTGTTTGTGTTTGGTCTGTGTGTATTAAGTCTGTGTGTGTTTTTGATATGTATGTCTGTTTGGTCTGTGTGTGTGTGTTTGGTCTGTGTGTGTGTTTGGTCTGTTAGTGTTTGGTCTGTGTGTGTGTTTGGTCTGTGTGTGTTTCGTCTGTGTGTGTGTTTGATCTGTGTGTGTGTTTAGTCTGTGTGTGTTTGGGATGTGTGTGTGTTTGGTTTGTGTGTGTTTGGTCTGTGTGTGTTTGGTCTGTAAGTGTTTTATCTGTGTGTGTGTGTTTGATCTGTGTGTGTGTGTTTGGTCTGTGTGTGTGTTTGAAATGTGTGTGCGTTTCATCTGTGTGTGTGTTTGATCTGTGTGTGTGTTTGGTCTGTGTGTGTGTTTGTTCTGTGTGTGTGTTTGGTCTGTGTGTGTTTTTGATCTGTGTGTGTTTTTGATCAGTGTGTGTGTTTAGTCTGTGTGTGTTTTGTCTGTGTGTGTTTGGTATGTGTGTGTGTTTGGTCTGTGTGTGTTTCGTCCGTGTGTGTTTGGTCTGTGTGTGTGTGTTTGATTTGTGTGTGTGTTTGATCTTTTTATGTGTTTAGTCTGTGTGTTTGGTCTGTGTGTGTGTTTGATCTGTGTGTGTGTTTGGTCTGTGTGTGTGTTTAGTCTGTGTGTGTGTTTTGTATGTGTGTGTTTGGTCTGTAATTGTTTGGTCTGTGTGTGTGTTTGGTCTGTGTGTGTGTTTGGTCTGTGTGTGTTTGGTCTGTGTGTGTGTTTGATCTGAGTGTGTGTTTAGTCTGTGTGTTTTTGGTATGAGTGTGTGTTAGGTCTGTGTGTGTTTGGTCTGCAAGTGTTTGGTCTGCGTTTGTGTTTGGTCTGTGTGTATTAGGTCTGTGTCTGTTTTTGATATGTGTGTGTGTGTTTGGTCTGTGTGTGTGTTTGGTCTGTGTGTGTGTTTGGTCTGTGTGTTTGGTCTGTGTGTGTGTTTAGTCTGTGTGTGTGATTTGTATGTGTGTGATTGGCCTGTGTGTGTTTGGTCTGTAGGTGTTTGGTCTGTGTGTGTGTTTGGTCTGTGTGTGTTTCGTCTGTGTGTGTGTTTGATCTGTGTGTGTGTTTAGTCTGTGTGTGTTTGGTCTGTGTGTGGTTGGTCTGTAAGTGTTTGGTCTGTGTGTGTTTGCTCTGTGTGTGTGTTTGGTCTGTGTGTGCGTTGGTCTGTAATAGTTTGGTCTGTGTGTTTTTGGTCTGTGTGTGAGTTTTAGGTCTGTAAGTGTTTGGTCTGTAAGTGTTTGGTCTGTAAGTGTTTTGTCTGTGTGTGTGTTTGATCTGTGTGTGTGTTTGGTCTGTAAGTGTTTAGTATGAGTGTGTTTGGTCTGTAAGTGTTTGGTCTGTGTGTGTGTTTGGTCTGTAGGTGTGTGGTTAGTGCGTATGTTTGTTCTTTAAGTGTTCGGTCTGTGTGTGTTTGGTCTGTGTGTGTGTTTGATTTGTGTGTTTGTTTCGTCTGTGTGTGTGTTTGATCTGTGTGTATGTTTGGTCTGTGTGTGTTTGGTCTGTGTGTGTGTTTGGTCTGTGTGTATGTTTGATCTGTGTGTGTGTTTGATCTGTGTGCGTGTTTGGTTTGTGTGTGTTTGGTCTGAGTGTGAATTTGATCTATGTGTGTGTTTGATATGTGTGTGTGTTTGATCTGTATTTTTGTTTGATCTGTGTTTGTGTTTGATCTGTGTGTGTGTTTTTTCTGTAAGTGTTTGGTCTGTGTGTGTGTTTGGTCTGTAAGTGTTTGGTCTGTGTGTGTTTGGTCTTTGTGTGTTTGGTCTGTGTGTGTGATTGATCTGTGTGTGTGTTTGATCTGTGTGTGTGTTTGATCTGTGTGTGTGATTGGTTTGTGTGTGTGTTTGGTTTGAATGTGCATTTGATCTGTGTGTGTGTTTGGTCTGTAAGTGTTTGGTCTGTGTGTGTTTGGTCTGTAAGTGCTTGGTCTGTGTGTGTTTGGTCTGTGTGCGTGTTTGGTCTGTAAGTGTTTGGTCTGTGTGTGTGTTTGGTCTGTAAGTGTTTGGTCTGTGTGTGTTTGGTCTTTGTGTGTTTGGTCTGTGTGTGTGCTTGATATGTGTGTGTGTTTGATCTGTGAGTGTCTTTTATCTGTGTGTGTGATTGGTTTGTGTGTGTGTTTGGTCTGAATGTGCATTTGATCTGTGTGTGTGTTTGGTCTGTGTGTGTGTTTAGTTTGTGAGTGTGTTTGATCTGTGTGTGTGTTTGGTGTGTAAGTGTTTGATCTGTGTGTGTGTTTGATCTGTGTTTGTGTTAGATCTGTGTGTGTGTTTGGTCCGTGTGTGTGTTTGATCTGTGTGTGTGTGTTTGGTCTGTGTGTGTTTGGTCTGTGTGTGTGTTTGGTCTGTGTGTGTTTCGTCTGTGTGTGTTTGGTCTGTATGTGTGTTAAACTGTGTGTGTTTGTTTGATCTGTGTATGTGTTTGGTCTGTGTGTTTTTGGTCGGTGTGTGTGTTTGATCTGTGTGTGTGTTTGAACTGTGTGTGTGTTTGGTCTGTAAGTGTTTGGTCTGAGTGTGTGTTTGATATGTGTGTGTGTGTTTGATCTGTGTGTGCTTGATCTGTGTGTGTTTTTGATCTGTGTGTCTGTAAGTGTTTGTTCTGTAAGTGTTTTGTCTGTGTGAGTGTTTGATCTGTGTGTGTTTGATCAGTGTGTTTTTTTGATCTGTGGGTCTATAAGTGTTTGGTCTGCAAGTGTTTGGTCTGTGTGTGTGTTTGATCTGTGTGTGTGTTTGATCTGTGTGTGTGTGTTTGGTCTGTGTGTGTGTGGTTGATCTCTGTGTGTGTTTGGTATGTGTGTGTGTTTGGTCTGTGTGTGTTTGATATGTGTGTGTGTTTGGTCTATGTGTGTGTTTGATCTGTGTGTGTGTTTGATTTGTGTGTGTGTTTGGTCTGTGTGTGTGTTTGATCTGTGTGTATGTTTGGTCTGTGTTTGTTTTGTCTGTGTGTGTGTTTGATCTGTGTGTGTGTTTGATCTGTGTGTGTGTTTGGTTTGTGTGTGTGTTTGGTCTGAGTGTGAATTTGATCTGTGTGCCTTTGGTCCGTAAGTGTTTGATCTGTGTGTGTGTTTGATCTGTGTTTGTGTTTGATCTGTGTGTGTGTTTGGTCCGTGTGTGTGTTTGATCTGTGTGTGTGTGTTTGGTCTGTGTGTGATTGGTCTGTGTGTGTGTTTGGTCTGTGTGTGTTTCGTCTGTGTGTGTTTGGTCTGTATGTGTGTTAAACTGTGTGTGTTTGTTTGATCTGTGTATGTGTTTGGTCTGTGTGTTTTTGGTCGGTGTGTGTGTTTGATCTGTGTGTGTGTTTGAACTGTGTGTGTGTTTGGTCTGTAAGTGTTTGGTCTGAGTGTGTGTTTGATATGTGTGTGTGTGTTTGATCTGTGTGTGCTTGATCTGTGTGTGTTTTTGATCTGTGTGTCTGTAAGTGTTTGTTCTGTAAGTGTTTGGTCTGTGTGAGTGTTTGATCTGTGTGTGTTTGATCTGTGTATTTTTTTGATCTGTGTGTCTGTAAGTGTTTGGTCTGCAAGTGTTTGGTCTGTGTGTGTGTTTGATCTGTGTGTGTGTTTGATCTGTGTGTGTGTGTTTGGTCTGTGTGTGTGTGTTTGATCTCTGTGTGTGTTTGGTATGTGTGTGTGTTTGGTCTGTGTGTGTTTGATGTGTGTGTGTTTGGTCTATGTGTGTGTTTGATCTGTGTGTGTTTGATTTGTGTGTGTGTTTGGTCTGTGTGTGTGTTGATCTGTGTGTATGTTTGGTCTGTGTTTGTTTTGTCTGTGTGTGTGTTTCATCTGTGTGTGTGTTTGATCTGTGTGTTGTTTTGATCTGTGTGTGTGTTTGGTTTGTGTGTGTGTTTGGTCTGAGTGTGAATTTGATCTGTGTGCCTTTGGTCCGTAAGTGTTTGATCTGTGTGTGTGTTTGATCTGTGTTTGTGTTTGATGTGTGTGTTTTGGTCTGTAAGTGGTCTGTAAGTGGTCTGTAAGTGTTTTGGTCTGTGTGTGGTTGGTCTGTAAGTGCTTGGTCTGTGTGTGTTTGGTCTGTGTGTGTGTTTGGTCTGCAAGTGTTGATCTGTGTTTGTGTTTGTCTGTGTGTATTAAGTCTGTGTGTGTTTTTGATATGTATGTCTGTTGGTCTTGTGTGTGTGTTTGGTCTGTGTGTGTGTTTGGTCTGTTAGTGTTTGGTCTGTGTGTGTGTTTGGTCGTGTGTGTTTCGTCTGTGTGTGTGTTTGATCTGTGTGTGTGTTTAGTCTGTGTGTGTTTGGGATGTGTGTGTGTTTGGTTTGTGTGTGTTTGGTCTGTGTGTGTTTGGTCTGTAAGTGTTTATCTGTGTGTGTGTTTGATCTGTGTGTGTGTGTTTGGTCTGTGTGTGTGTTTGAAATGTGTGTGCGTTTCATCTGTGTGTGTGTTTGATCTGTGGTGTGTTTGGTCTGTGTGTGTGTTTGTTCTGTGTGTGTGTTTGGTCTGTGTGTGTTTTTGATCTGTGTGTGTTTGATCAGTGTGTGTGTTTAGTCTGTGTGTGTTTTGTCTGTGTGTGTTTGGTATGTGTGTGTGTTTGGTCTGTGTGTGTTCGTCCGTGTGTGTTTGGTCTGTGTGTGTGTGTTTGATTTGTGTGTGTGTTTGATCTTTTTATGTGTTTAGTCTGTGTGTTTGGTCTGTGTGTGTGTTTGATCTGTGTGTGTGTGTGTTTGATCTGTGTATGTGTGTGTTTGGTCTGTGTGTGTGTTTGATCTGCGTGTGTGTTTGGTCTGTGTGTGTGTTTGATATTTGTGTGTTAGGTAGGTAAGTGTGTGTGTTTGATCTGTGTTGTGTTTAGTCTGTGTGTGTTTTGCATGTGAGTGTTTGGTCTGAGTGTGTTTCGTCTGGAATTGTTTGGTCTGTGTGTGTTTGGTCTGTAAGGTGATCTGTGTGTGTGTGTTGGTCTGTGTGTGTTTGGTCTGTGTGTTTGGTCTGTAGGGTTTGGCCTGTGTGTGTGTTTGGTCTGTAAGTGTTTGATCTGTGTGTTTGGTCTGTGTGTGTTTGGTCTGTGGGTGTGTTTGATCTGTGTGTGTGTTTGGTCTGTGTGTGTGTTGATCTGTGTTTGTGTTTGGTTTGTGGGTGTGTTTTGTCTGAGTGTGTATTTGATCTTTGTGAGTGTGTTTGGTCTGTGTGTGTGTTTGGTTTATGAGTGTATTTGATCTGTGTGTGTGTTTGGTGTGTAAGTGTTCATCTGTGTATGTGTTTGATCTGTGTTGTGTTTGATGTGTGTGTGTGTTTGGTCTGTGTGTGTGTTTAATCTGTGTGAGTGTGGATCTGTGTGTGTTTGGTCTGTATGTGCTTGATCTTGTGTGTGTATGGTCTGTGTTTGATCTGTGTGTGTGTGTTTGATCTGTGTGTGGTGTTGGTCTGGTGTGTGGTTTGATCTGTGTGTGTGTTTGATCTGTGTGTGTGTTTGGTCTGTGTGTGTTTTTTTTCTGTGTGTGTGTTTGGTATGTGTGTGTGTTTGGTCTGTGGTGTTTTTGGTCTGTGTGTGTGTTTGATCTGTGTGTGTGTTTGGTGTGTGCGTTGTTGTGTGTTGTTTGTCTGTGTGTGTGTTTGGTCTGTGTGTGTGTGTTGTTCTGTGTGTGTTTCGTCCGTGTGTGTTTCGTCTGTGTGTGTTTCGTCCGTTTGTGTTTGGTCTGTGCGTGTGTTTTGATCTGTGTGTGTGTTTGATCTGTTTATGTTGTTTGGTCTGTGTGTAGTGTGTTTGATCTGTGTGTGTGTGTTGATCTGTGTATGGTGTGTTTGATCTGTGTGTGTGTTTGATCTGCGTTTGTGTTTGGTCTGTGTGTGTGTTTGATTGGAGTGTGTCTGTCAGTGTGTGTGTTTCATCTGTGTGTATGTTTAGTTTGTGTGTGTGTTTTGTATGAGGGTGTTTGGTCTGTGTGTGTTTGGTCTGGTGTGTTTGGTCTGTGTGTGGTTTGGTCTTGTGTGTTTGGTCTGTGTGTGTGTTTGATCTCTGTGTGTGTTTAGTCTGTGTGTGTGTTTGGGATGTGTGTGTGTTTGGTCTGTGTGTGTTTGGTCTGTGTGTGTTTGGTCTGTAAGTGTTTGGTCTGTATTTGTGTTTGGTCTGTGTTTGTGTTTGGTCTGTGTGTTAGGTCTGTGATTGTTTTTGATATGTGTGTGTTTGATCTCGGGTGTGTTTGATCTGTGTGTGTGTTTGCACTGTGTGTGGTGGTGATCTGTGTGTGTGTTGGTCTGGTTTGTGTTTGGTCTGTGATTGTGTTGGTCTGTGTGTGTTAGGTCTGTGGGTGTTTTTGATATGTGTGTGTGTTTGATCGGTGTGTGTGTGTTGATCTGTGTGTGTGTTTGATCTGAGTTTGTGTTTGATCTGTGTGTATGTTGGTCAGTGTGTGCGTGTGTTTGATCTGTGTGTGTGTTTTGATCTGTGTGGTTTGGAATGTAAGTGTTTTGATCTGTGTGTGTGTTTTGATCTGTGTGTGTGTGTTTGTCTGTGTGTGTGTTTGATCTGTCTGTGCGTTTGATCTGTGTGTGTGTTTGATCTGTGTGTGTGTTTGGTCTGTGTGTGTGTTTGTTCTGTGTATGTGTTTGGTCTGTGTGTGTTTTGGTCTGTGTGTTTTTGATCAGTGTGTCTGTTTAGTCTGTGTGTGTTTGTCTGTGTGTGTTTGGTCTGTGTGTGTTTGGTCTTGTGTGTTTCGTCCGTGTGTGTTTGGTCTGTGTGTGTGTTTGATCTGTGTGTGTGTGTTTGATCTTTATGTGTTTAGTCTGTGTGTGTTGGTCGTGTGTGTGTTTGATCTGTGTGTGTGTGTGTTTGATCTGTGTATGTGTGTTGACCTGTGTGTGTGTTTGATCTGGTGTGTGTTTGGTCAGTGTGTGTGTTTGATATTTGTGTTTGGTAAGTGTGTGTGTTTGATCTGTGTGTGTTTTAGTCTGTGTGTGTGTTTTGCATGTATGTGTTTGGTCTGTGTGTGTTCGTCTGGAATTGTTTGGTCTGGTGTGTTTGGTCTGTTGTGTTTGGTGTGTGTGTGTTTGATCTGAGTGTGTGTGTCTGTGTGTTTTTGGTATGAGTGTTGGTTTGGTCTGTGTGTGTTTGGTCTGCAAGTGTTGATCTGTGTTTGTGTTTGGTCTGTGTGTGTTAGGTCTGTTTGTGTTTTTGATATGTGTGTGTGTTTTGATCGGTGTGTGTTTGATCTGTGAGTGTGTTTGATCTGTGTTGTGTTTGATCTGTGTGTGTATTTGGTCAGTGTGTGCGTGTGTTTGATCTGTGTGTGTGTTTGATCTGTGTGTGTTTGGTCTGTAAGTGTTTGATCTGTGTGTGTGTGTGTTTGATCGTGTGTGTGTGTGTTTGGTCTGCGTGTGTGTTTGATCTGTGTGTGCGTTTGATCTGTGTGTGTGTTTGATCTGTGTGTGTGTTTGGTCTGTGTGTGTTTTTGTTCTGTGTATGTGTTTGGTCTGTGTGTGTTTTTGGTCTTTGTGTGTTTTCTCCGTGTGTGTTTGGTCTGTGTGTGTGTTTGATCTGTGTGTGTGTGTTTGAACTGTGTATGTGTGTGTTTGATCTGTGTGTGTGTTTGATCTGCGTGTGTGTTTGGTCTGTGTGTGTGTTTGATATTTGTGGTTTGGTAAGTGTGTGTGTTTGATCTGTGTGTGTGTTTAGTCTGTGTGTGTTTTGCATGTGTGTTTGGTCTGTGTGTGTATGGTCTGTGTGTGTGTTTGATTTGAGTGTGTGTTTAGTCTGTGTGTTTTTGGTATGAGTGTGTGTTTGGTCTGTGTGTCTTTGGTCTGCAAGTGTTGGTCTGTTTTGTGTTTGGTCTGTGTGTGTTAGGTCTGTGTGTGTTTTTGATGTGTGTGTGTTTGGTCTGTGTGTGTGTTTGGTCTGTGTGTTTGTTTCGTCTGTGTGTTTGGTCTGTGTGTGTGTTTAGTCTGTGTGTGTGTTTTGTATGTGTGTGCTTGGTCTGTGTGTGTTTGGTCTGTAAGTGTTTGGTCTGTGTGTGTGTTTAGTCTGTGTGTGTTTATTTGATCTGTGTGTGTGTTTAGTCTGTGTGTGTTTGGGATGTGTGTGTGTTTGGTTTGTGTGTGTTTGGTCTGTGTGTGTTTGGTCTGTAAGTGTTTGATCTGTGTGTGTGTGTTTGATCTGTGTGTGTGTGTTTGGTCTGTGTGTGTATTTGATCTTTGTGAGCGTTTGATCTGTGTGTGTGTTTGGTCTGTGTGTGTGTGTTTGTTCTGTGTATGTGTTTGGTCTGTGTGTGTTTTTGGTCTGTGTGTGCTTTGATCAGTGTGTGTGTTTAGTCTGTGTGTTTGTCTGTGTGTGTTTGGTCTGTGTGTGTGTTTGATCTGTGGGTGTGTTTGATCTTTTTATGTGTTTAGTCTGTGTGTGTGTTTCGTCTGTGTGTGTGTTTGATCTGTGTGTGTGTGTGTTTGATCTGTGTATGTGTGTGTTTGATCTGTGTGTGTTTGATCTGCGTGTGTGTTTGGTCTGTGTGTGTGTTTGATATGTGTGTGTTTGGTAAGTGTGTGTGTTTGATCTGTGTGTGTTTAGTCTGGGTGTGTGTTTGTATGTGTGTGTTTGTTCTGGAATTGTTTGGTCTGTGTGTGTGTTTGGTCTGTGTGTTTGGTCTGTGTGTGTTTGATCTGAGTGTGTGTTTAGTCTGTGTGTTTTGGTATGAGTGTGTGTTTGGTCTGTGTGTGTTTGGTCTGCAAGTGTTTGGTCTTGTTTGTTGTTTGGTCTGTGTGTGTTAGGTCTGTGGTGTTTTTGATATGTGTGTGTGTTTGGTCTGTGTGTGTGTTTGGTCGGTGTGTGTGTTTGGTCTGTGTGTTTGGTCTGTGTGTGTTTAGTCTGTGTGTTTGTGTATGTGTGTGCTTGGTCTGTGTGTTTGGTCTGTAAGTTTGGTCTGTGTGTGTGTTTGGTCTGTAAGTGTTTGGTATGAGTGTGTTTCGTCTGTAGGTGTTTAGTCTGTGTGTTTGGTATGTGTGTGTTTGGTCTGTGTGTGTTTGGTCTGTAAGTGTTTGGTCTGTGTGTGATTGGTCTTTGTGTGTGTTGATCTGTGTGGTGTTTAGTCTGTGTGGGTGTTTGATCTGTGTGTGTTTAGTCTGTCTGTGTGCTTGGTATGTGTGTGTGTTTGGTCTGTTTGTGTTTCGTCTGTAAGTGTTTGGTCTGTGTGTGTGTTTGATCTGTGTATGTTTGGTCTGTGTGTGTTTGATTTGTGTGTGTGTTTGGTCTGTGCGTGTTTGATTTGTGTGTGTTTGGTCTGTAAGTGTTTGGTATGAGTGTGTTTCGTCTGTAGGTGTTTAGTCTGTGTGTGTTTGGTATGTGTGGTGTGGTCTGTGTGTGTTTTGGTCTGTAAGTGTTTGGTCTGTGAGTGTGTTTGATCTGTGTGTGTTTTAGTCTGTGTGTGGTTATGTGTGTGTGTGTTTGGTCTGTGTGTGTTTGGTCTGTAAGTGTTTGGTCTGTGTTTGTGTTTGGTCTGTGTGTAAGTGTTTGATCTGTGTGTGTTTGATCTTTGTGTGTTTGGTTTGTGTGTGTGTTGATCTGTGTTTGTGTGTTTGGTATGTGTGTGTGTTTAATCTGTGTGAGTGTTTGATCTGAGTGTGTGTTTGGTCTGTAAGTGTTTGATCTGTGTGTGTGTGTTTGGTCTGTGTGTGTTTGGTGTGTGTGTGTGTTGGTCTGTGTGTGTGTGTTTGGTCTGTGTGTATGTGTTTGATCTGTGTGTGTCTTTGATCTGTGTGTGTGTTGGTCTGTGTGTGTTTGATCTGTGTGTGTGTTTGGTCTGCGTGTGTTTTTGGTCTGTGTGTGTTTTTGGTCTGTGTGTGTGATTGATCTGTGTGTGTTTGGTGTGTGTGCGTTTTGTGTGTGTTTGTTTGGTCTGTGTGTGTGTTTTGGTCTGTGTGTGTTTCGTCCGTGTGTTTGGTTTGTGTCTGTGTTTGATCTGTGTGTGTGCTTGATCTGTTTATGTGTTTGGTCTGTGTGTGTTTGGTCTGTGTGTGTGTGTGTGTTGATCTGTGTATGTGTGTGCTTGATCTGCGTGTGTGTTTGGTCTGTAAGTGTTTGGTCTGTGTGTGTGTTTGTTATGAGTGTGTATGGTCAGTGTGTGTTTCATATGTGTGTGTGTTTAGTCTGTGTGTGTGTTTTGTATGTGTGTTTGGTCTGTGTGTGTTTGGTCTGTAAGTGTTTGGTCTGTGTGTGTGTTTGGTCTGTGTGTGTTTCGTCTGTGTGTGTGTTTGATCTCTGTGTGTGTTAGTCTGTGTGTGTGTTTGGGATGTGTGTGTGTTTGGTCTGTGTGTGTTTGGTCTGTGTGTGTTTGGTCTGTAAGTGTTTGGTCTGTGTTTGTGTTTGGTCTGTGTGCGTTAGGTCTGTGTGTGTGTTTTGATATGTGTGTGTGTTTGGTCTGTGTGTGTGTTTGATCTGTGTGTGTGTTTGATGTGTGAGTGTTTGATCTGTGTGTGTGTTTGATCTGTGTGTGTGTTTGCTCTGTGTGTGTGGTTGATCTGTGTGTGTGTTTGGTTCGTGTGTGTGTTTGGTCTGTGGGTGTGTTTGGTCTGTGTGTGTGTTTGGTGTGTAAGTGTTTGATCTGTGTGTGTGTTTGATCTGTGTTTGCGTTTGATCTGTGTGTGTGTTTGGTCTGTGTGTGCGTGTGTTTGTTCTGTGTGTGTGTTTGATCTGTGTGTGTTTGGTCTGTAAGTGTTTGATCTGTGTGTGTGTGTTTGATCTGTGTGTGTGTTTGGTCTGTGTGTGTGTTTGATCTGTGTGTGCGTTTGATCTGTGTGTGTGTTTGATCTGTGTGTGTTTTGTCTGTGTGTGTGTTTGATATGTGTATGTGTTTGGTCTGTGTGTGTTTTTGGTCTGTGTGTTTTGATCAGTATGTGTGTTTAGTCTGTGTGTGTTTTGTCTGTGTGTGTTTGGTCTGTGTGTGTGTTTGGTCTGTGTGTGTTTCGTCTGTGTGTGTTTGGTCTGTGTGTGTGTTTGATCTGTGTGTGTGTTTGATCTGTTTATGTGTTTGGTCTGTGCGTGTTTGGTCTGTGTGTGAGTGTGTTTGATCTGTGTGTGTGTGTGTTTGATCTGTGTATGTGTGTGTTTGATCTGTGTGTGTGTGTTATGGACCCGAGCCCAGCGTCGTAACACGTAGCTGTGACGACCACGCCATCTGTGAGTCGGCTCCCGAAACCCCCTCCAAATGGACGGCGCCATCTAGTGAGGACAGGATATACCGGCCACAGGGGCTGGTTTCCCGTCTTGATCAGCTAGTAATGTAGCCGCTGCTGACCTCTGGTGAGGTGGCGCTTAGACAGCAACGCCATCTATGGAGTGGATAGGTGGACGTTTGTGTCTAAACCTGTGAGTGAGGTGCCCTAGAGAGTAACTAGCACTGATGACGTGTCTGATTACAGAGTCAACCTGGGACTGCTGTAATGGAAGTTGGATTAGTCTACCCAAGGCAGCCATAGTATCTCCACGTGTTTGCTGCAGAAGCTGTGAGTCAAGGCTGAACACTGTTGTGTTAGCCTGCCTGTGACGTGGCAGAACGAGGAATTGTCGTACCCGGGGCTGACTGGTGGAGAAGACTAGCCAATGGGGTGTTGAGAGAGGATAGTGATTAGCGGAATCACACGAGGCTCCTGCCTAGGGCTCGCAAACCTAGTATCTGTGTGTGTGTTTGATCTGTGTGTGTGTGTTGGTTTGTGTGTGTGTTAGGTCTGAGTGTGCATTTGATCTGTGTGTGTGTTTGGTTTGTGTGTGTGTTTAGTGAATGAGTGTGTTTGATCTGTGTGTGTGTTTGGTGTGTAAGTGTTTGATCTGTGTATGTGTTTGATCTGTGTTTGTGTTTGATCTATGTGTGTGTTTGGTCCGTGTGTGTTTTTGATCTGTGTGTGTGTTTGGTCTGTGTGTGTTTGATCTGTGTGTGTGTTTGATCTGTTTGTGATTGATCTGTGTGTGTGTTTGGTCCGTGTGTGTGTTTGATATGTGTGTGTGTTTGATCTGTGTGTGTGTTTGATCTGTGTGTGTGTTTGGTCTGTAAGTGTTTGGTATGTGTTTGTGTTTGGCCTGTGATTGTTTGGTCTGTGTGTGTTTTTGATGTGTGTGTTTTGATATGTGTGTGTTTGGTCTGTGTTTGTGTTTAGTTTGTAAGTGTTTGGTATGTGTGTGTTTGGTCTGTAAGTGTTTGGTCTATGTGTGTTTGGTCTGTGTGTGTGTTTGGTCTTTAATTGTTTGGTCTGTGTGTGTTTGGTCTGTGTGTTTGTTTGGTCTGTAAGTGTTTGGTCTGTGTGTGTGTTTGGTCTGTGTGTGTGTTTGGTCTGTAAGTGTTTGGTCTGTGTGTGTTTGGTCAGTGTGTGTTTGGTCTGTGTGCGTGTTTGGTCTGTAAGTGTTTGGTCTGTGTGTGTGTTTGGTCTGTAAGTGTTTGGTCTCTGTGTGTTTGGTCCTTGTGTGTTTGGTCTGTGTGTGTGCTTGATCTGTGTGTGTGTTTGATCTGTGTGTGTTTTATCTGTGTGTGTGATTGGTTTGTGTGTGTTTGGTCTGAATGTGCATTTGATCTGTGTGTGTGTTTGGTCTGTGTGTGTGTTTAGTTTGTGAGTGTGTTTGATCTGTGTGTGTGTTTGGTGTGTAAGTGTTTGATCTGTGTGTGTGTTTGATCTGTGTTTGTGTTTGATCTGTGTGTGTTTGGTCCGTGTGTGTGTTTGATCTGTGTGTGTGTGTTTGGTCTGTGTGTTTGGTCTGTGTGTGTGTTTGGTCTGTGTGTGTTTTGTCTGTGTGTGTTTGGTCTGTATGTGTGTTAAACTGTGTGTGTTTGTTTGATCTGTGTATGTGTTTGGTCTGTGTGTTTTGGTCTGTGTGTGTGTTTGATCTGTGTGTGTGTTTGATCTGTGTGTGTGTTTGGTCTGTAAGTGTTTGGTCTGAGTGTATGTTTGATATGTGTGTGTGTGTTTGATCTGTGTGTTCTTGATCTGTGTGTTTTTTGATCTGCGTGTCTGTAACTGTTTGTTCTGTAAGTGTTTGGTCTGTGTGAGTGTTTGATCTGTGTGTTTTTGATCTGTGTTTTTTGATCTGTGTGTCTGTAAGTGTTTGGTCAGCAAGTGTTTGGTCTGTGTGTGTGTTTGATCTGAGTGTGTGTTTGGTCTGTGTGTGTGTTTGTTTTGTGTGTGTGTTTGGTCTGTGTGTGTTTTTGGTCTGTGTGTGTTTTTGATCAGTGTGTGTGTTAGTCTGTGTGTGTTTTGTCTGTGTGTGTTTGGTCTGTGTGTGTGTTTGGTCTCTGTGTGTGTTTCGTCCGTGTGTGTTTGGTCTGTGTGTGTGTTTGATCTGTGTGTGTGTTTGATCTTTTTATGTGTTTAGTCTGTGTGTGTTTGGTCTGTGTGTGTGTTTGATCTGTGTGTGTGTGTGTTTGATATGTGTATGTGTGTGTTTGATCTGTGTGTGTGTTTGATCTGCATGTGTGTTAGGTCTGTGTGAGTGTTTGATATTTGTGTGTTTGGTAAGTGTGTGTGTTTGATCTGTGTTTGTGTTTAGTCTGTGTGTGTGTTTTGCATGTGTGTGTTTGGTCTGTGTGTGTTTCATCTGGAATTGTTTGGTCTGTGTGTGTTTGGTCTGTGTGTGTTTGGTCTGTGTGTGTTTGGTCTGTGTGTGTTTGGTCTGTAAGTGTTTGGTCTATGTTTGTGTTTGGTCTGTGCTTGTGTTTGGTCTGTGTGTGTGTTTGATCTCTGTGTGTGTTTAGTCTGTGTGTGTGTTTGGGATGTTGTGTGTTTGGTTTGTGTGTGTTTGGTATGTGAGTGTGTTTGGTCTGTGTGTGTTTGGTCTGTGTGTGTGTTTGATCTCTGTGTGTGTTTAGTCTGTTTGTGTGTTTGGGATGTTGTGTGTTTGGTCTGTGTGTTTGGTCTGTGTGTGTTTGGTCTGTAAGTGTTTGGTCTATGTTTGTGTTTGGTCTGTGCTTGTGTTTGGTCTGTGTGTTTTAGGTCTGTTTGTTTTTTATATGTGTGTGTGTTTGATCGGTGTGTGTTTGATCTTTGTGTGTGTTTGCACTGTGTGTGTAGTTGATCTGTGTGTGTTTTGGTCTGTGTTTGTGTTTGGTCTGTGATTGTGTTTGGTCTGTGTGTGTTTTTGATATGTGTGTGGTTTGATCGGTGCGTGTGTTTGATCTGTGTGTGTTTGATCTGTGTTTGTGTTTGATCTGTGTGTGTGTTTGGTCAGTGTGTGCGTGTGTTTGATCTGTGTGTGTGTTTGATCTGTGTGTGTTTGGTCTGTGTGTGTTTGATCTGTGTGTGTGTGTTTGATCTGTGTGTGTGTGTTTGGTCTGTGTGTTTGATCTGTGTGATCGTTTGATCTGTGTGTGTGTTTGATCTGTGTGTGTGTTTGGTCTGTGTGTGTTTGTTCTGTGTATGTGTTTGGTCTGTGTGTGCTTTTGGTCTTTGTGTGTTTTGTCCGTGTGTGTTTGGTCTGTGTGTGTGTTTGATCTGTGTGTGTGTGTGTTTGATCTGTGTATGTGTGTGTTTGATCTGTGTGTGTGTTTGATCTTTGTGTGTTTGGTAAGTGTGTGTGTTTGATCTGTGTGTGTGTTTAGTCTGTGTGTGTGTTTTGCATGTGTGTGTTTGGTCTGTGTGTGTTTGGTCTGTGTGTATGTTTGATCTGAGTGTGTGTTTAGTCTGTGTGTTTTTGGTATGAGTGTGTGTTTGGTCTGTGTGTGTTTGGTCTGTTTTTGTGTTTGGTCTATGTGTGTTAGGTCTGTGTGTGTTTTTGATATGTGTGTGTTTGGTCTGTGTGTGTGTTTAGTCTGTGTGTGTGTTTTGTATGTGTGTGCTTGGTCTGTGTGTGTTTGGTCTGTAAGTGTTTGGTCTGTGTGTGTGTTTAGTCTGTGTGTGTTTCGTCTGTGTGTGTATTTGATCTGTGTGTGTGTTTAGTGTGTGTGTGTTTGGGATGTGTGTGTGTTTGGTTTGTGTGTGTTTGGTCTGTTTGTAATTGGTCTGTAAGTGTTTGATCTGTGTGTGTGTGTTTGATCTCTGTGTGTGTGTTTGGTCTGTGTGTGTGTTTGATCTTTGTGAGCGTTTGATCTGTGTGTGTTTGATCTGTGTGTGTGTTTGGTCTGTGTGTGTGTTTGTTCTGTGTATGTGTTTGGTCTGTGTGTGTTTTTGGTCTGTGTGTTTTTGATCAGTGTGTGTGTTTAGTCTGTGTGTGTTTTGTCTGTGTATGTTTGGTCTGTGTGTGTGTTTGGTCTGTGTGTGTTTCGTCCGTGTGTGTTTGGTCTGTGTGTGTGTTTGATCTGTGTGTGTGTTTTATCTTTTTATGTGTTTAGTCTGTGTGTGTGTTTCGTCTGTGTGTGTGTTTGATCTGTGTGTGTGTGTTTGATCTGTGTATGTGTGTGTTTGATCTGCGTGTGTGTTTGGTCTGTGTGTGTGTTTGATATGTGTGTGTTTGGTAAGTGTGTGTGTTTGATCTGTGTGTGTGTTTAGTCTGGGTGTGTGTTTTGTATGTGTGTGTCTGGTCTGTGTGTGTTTGTTCTGGAATTGTTTGGTCTGTGTGTGTGTTTGGTCTGTGTGTGTTTGGTCTGTGTGTGTGTTTGATCTGAGTGTGTGTTTAGTCTGTGTGTTTTGGTATGAGTGTGTGTTTGGCCTGTGTGTGTTTGGTCTGTGTTTGTGTTTGGTCTGTGTGTGTTAGGGCTGTGTGTGTTTTTGATATGTGTGTGTGTTTGGTCTGTGTGTGTGTTTGGTCGGTGTGTGTGTTTGGTCTGTGTGTTTGGTCTGTGTGTGTTAGTCTGTGTGTGTGTTTTGTATGTGTGTGCTTGGTCTGTGTGTGTTTGGTCTGTAAGTGTTTGGTCTGTGTGTGTGTTTGGTCTGTGTGTGTTTCGTCTGTGTGTGTATTTGATCTGTGTGTGTGTTTAGTCTGTGTGTGTTTGGGATGTGTGTGTGTTTGGTTTGTGTGTGTTTAGTCTGTGAGTGAGTGTGTTTGATCTGTGTGTGTGTGTTTGATCTGTGTATGTGTGCGTTTGATCTGTGTGTGTATTTGATATGCGTGTGTGTTTGGTCTGTGTGTGTGTTTGATATGTGTGTGTTTGGTAGGTGTGTGTGTTTGGTAGGTGTGTGTGTTTGGTAGGTGTGTGTGTTTGATCTGTGTGTGTTTAGTTTGTGTTTGTGTTTTATATGTGTGTGTTTGGTCTGTGTGTATTTGGTCTGTAAGTGTTTGGGTGTGTGTGTGTTTGGTCAGTGTGTGTTTGGTCTGTGTGTGTTTGATCTGTGTGTGTGTTTACTGTGTGTGTTTTGTCTGTGTGTGTTTGGTCTGTGTGTGTGTTTGATCTCTGTGTGTGTTTAGTCTGTGTGTGTGTTTGGCATGTGTGTGTGTTTGGTCTGTGTGTGTTTGGTCTGTGTGTGTTTGGTCTGTAAGTGTTTGGTCTATGTTTGTGTTTGGTCTGTGCTTGTGTTTGGTCTGTGTGTGTTAGGTCTGTGTGTTTTTGATATGTGTGTGTGTTTGATCGGTATGTGTGTTTGATCTGTGTGTGTGTTTGCACTGTGTGTGTGGTTGATCTGTGTGTGTGTTTGGTCTGTGTTTGTGTTTGGTCAGTGATTGTGTTTGGTCTGTGTGTGTTAGGTCTGTGTGTGTTTTTGATATGTGTGTGTGTTTGATCGGTGTGTGTGTTTGATCTGTGAGTGTGTTTGATCTGTGTTTGTGTTTGATCTGTGTGTGTATTTGGTCAGTGTGTGCGTGTGTTTGATCTGTGTGTGTGTTTGATCTGTGTGTGTTTGGTCTGTAAGTGTTTGATCTGTGTGTGTGTGTGTTTGATCTGTGTGTGTGTGTGTTTGGTCTGCGTGTGTGTTTGATCTGTGTGTGCGTTTGATCTGTGTGTGTGTTTGATCTGTGTGTGTGTTTGGTCTGTGTGTGTGTTTGTTCTGTGTATGTGTTTGGTCTGTGTGTGTTTTTGGTCTTTGTGTGTTTTCTCCGTGTGTGTTTGGTCTGTGTGTGTGTTTGATCTGTGTGTGTGTGTGTTTGATCTGTGTATGTGTGTGTTTGATCTGTGTGTGTGTTTGATCTGCGTGTGTGTTTGGTCTGTGTGTGTGTTTGATATTTGTGTGTTTGGTAAGTGTGTGTGTTTGATCTGTGTGTGCGTTTGATCTGTGTGTGTGTTTGATCTGTGTGTGTGTTTGGTCTGTGTGTGTTTTTGTTCTGTGTATGTGTTTGGTCTGTGTGAGTTTTTGGTCTTTGTGTGTTTTCTCCGTGTGTGTTTGGTCTGTGTGTGTGTTTGATCTGTGTGTGTGTGTGTTTGATCTGTGTATGTGTGTGTTTGATCTGTGTGTGTGTTTGATCTGCGTGTGTGTTTGGTCTGTGTGTGTGTTTGATATTTGTGTGTTTGGTAAGTGTGTGTGTTTGATCTGTGTGTGTGTTTAGTCTGTGTGTGTTTTGCATGTGTGTGTTTGGTCTGTGTGTGTATGGTCTGTGTGTGTGTTTGATTTGAGTGTGTGTTTAGTCTGTGTGTTTTTGGTATGAGTGTGTGTTTGGTCTGTGTGTCTTTGGTCTGCAAGTGTTTGGTCTGTTTTTGTGTTTGGTCTGTGTGTGTTAGGTCTGTGTGTGTTTTTGATGTGTGTGTGTTTGGTCTGTGTGTGTGTTTGGTCTGTGTGTTTGTTTCGTCTGTGTGTTTGGTCTGTGTGTGTGTTTAGTCTGTGTGTGTGTTTTGTATGTGTGTGCTTGGTCTGTGTGTGTTTGGTCTGTAAGTGTTTGGTCTGTGTGTGTGTTTAGTCTGTGTGTGTTTCGTCTGTGTGTTTATTTGATCTGTGTGTGTGTTTAGTCTGTGTGTGTTTGGGATGTGTGTGTGTTTGGTTTGTGTGTGTTTGGTCTGTGTGTGTTTGGTCTGTAAGTGTTTGATCTGTGTGTGTGTGTTTGATCTGTGTGTGTGTGTTTGGTCTGTGTGTGTATTTGATCTTTGTGAGCGTTTGATCTGTGTGTGTGTTTGATCTGTGTGTGTGTTTGGTCTGTGTGTGTGTTTGTTCTGTGTATGTGTTTGGTCTGTGTGTGTTTTTGGTCTGTGTGTGTTTTTAATCAGTGTGTGTGTTTAGTCTGTGTGTTTTGTCTGTGTGTTTGGTCTGTGTGTGTGTTTGATCTGTGGGTGTGTTTGATCTTTTTATGTGTTTAGTCTGTGTGTGTGTTTCGTCTGTGTGTGTGTTTGATCTGTGTGTGTGTGTGTTTGATCTGTGTATGTGTGTGTTTGATCTGTGTGTGTGTTTGATCTGCGTGTGTGTTTGGTCTGTGTGTGTGTTTGATATGTGTGTGTTTGGTAAGTGTGTGTGTTTGATCTGTGTGTGTGTTTAGTCTGGGTGTGTGTTTTGTATGTGTGTGTTTGTTCTGGAATTGTTTGGTCTGTGTGTGTGTTTGGTCTGTGTGTGTTTGGTCTGTGTGTGTTTGATCTGAGTGTGTGTTTAGTCTGTGTGTTTTGGTATGAGTGTGTGTTTGGTCTGTGTGTGTTTGGTCTTCAAGTGTTTGGTCTGTGTTTGTGTTTGGTCTGTGTGTGTTAGGTCTGTGTGTGTTTTTGATATGTGTGTGTGTTTGGTCTGTGTGTGTGTTTGGTCGGTGTGTGTGTTTGGTCTGTGTGTTTGGTCTGTGTGTGTTTAGTCTGTGTGTGTGTTTTGTATGTGTGTGCTTGGTCTGTGTGTGTTTGGTCTGTAAGTGTTTGGTCTGTGTGTGTGTTTGGTCTGTGTGTGTTTCGTCTGTGTGTGTATTTGATCTGTGTGTGTGTGTTTAGTCTGTGTGTGTTTGGGATGTGTGTGTGTTTGGTTTGTGTGTGTTTGGTCTGTGTGTGTTTGGTCTGTGAGTGAGTGTGTTTGATCTGTGTGTGTGTGTTTGATCTGCGTATGTGTGTGTTTGATCTGTGTGTGTATTTGATATGCGTGTGTGTTTGGTCTGTGTGTGTGTTTGATATGTGTGTGTTTGGTAGGTGTGTGTGTTTGGTAGGTGTGTGTGTTTGATCTGTGTGTGTTTAGTTTGTGTGTGTGTTTTATATGTGTGTGTTTGGTCTGTGTGTATTTGGTCTGTAAGTGTTTGGGTGTGTGTGTGTTTGGTCAGTGTGTGTTTGGTCTGTGTGTGTGTTTGATGTGTGTGTGTGTTTACTCTGTGTGTGTTTGGTATGTGTGTGTGTTTGGTATGTGTGTGTGTTTGGTCTGTGTGTGTTTGGTCTGTGTGTGTGTTTGATCTCTGTGTGTGTTTAGCCTGTGTGTGTGTTTGGGATGTGTGTGTTTGGTCTGTGTGTGTTTGGTCTGTGTGTGTTTGGTCTGTAAGTGTTTGGTCTATGTTTGTGTTTGGTCTGTGCTTGTGTTTTGTCTGTGTGTGTTAAGTCTGTGTGTTTTTGATATGTGTGTGTGTTTGATCGGTATGTGTGCTTGATCAGTGTGTGTGTTTGCACTGTGTGTGTGGTTGATCTGTGTGTGTGTTTGGTCTGTGTTTGTGTTTGGTCTGTGATTGTGTTTGGTCTGTGTGTGTTAGGTCTGTGTGTGTTTTTGATATGTGTGTGTGTTTGATCGGTGTGTGTGTTTGATCTGTGAGTGTGTTTGATCTGTGTTTGTGTTTGATCTGTGTGTGTGCGTGTATTTGATCTGTGTGTGTGTTTGATCTGTGTGTGTTTGGTCTGTAAGTGTTTGATCTGTGTGTGTGTGTTTGATCTGTGTGTGTGTGTTTGGTCTGTGTGTGTGTTTGATCTGTGTGTGCGTTTGATCTGTGTGTGTGTTTGATCTGTGTGTGTGTTTGGTCTGTGTGTGTGTTTGTTCTGTGTATGTGTTTGGTCTGTGTGTGTTTTTGGTCTTTGTGTTTTTTCTCCGTGTGTGTTTGGTCTGTGTGTGTGTTTGATCTGTGTGTGTGTGTGTTTAATCTGTGTATGTGTGTGTTTGGTCTGTGTGTGTGTTTGATCTGTGTGTGTGTTTAGTCTGTGTGTGTGTTTTGCATGTGTGTGTTTGGTCTGTGTGTGTATGGTCTGTGTGTGTGTTTGATCTGAGTGTGTGTTTAGTCTGTGTGTTTTTGGTATGAGTGTGAGTTTGGTCTGTATGTGTTTGGTCTGCAAGTGTTTGGTCTGTTTTTGTGTTTGGTCTGTGTGTGTTAGGTCTGTGTGTGTTTTTGCTATGTGTGTGTGTTTGGTCTGTGTGTGTGTTTGGTCTGTGTGTGTGTTTCGTTTGTGTGTTTTGTCTGTGTGTGTGTTTAGTCTGTGTGTGTGTTTTGTATGTGTGTGCTTGGTCTGTGTGTGTTTGGTCTGTAAGTGTTTGGTCTGTGTGTGTGTTTGGTCTGTGTGTGTTTCGTCTGTGTGTGTATTTGATCTGTGTGTGTGTTTAGTCTGTGTGTGTTTGGGATGTGTGTGTGTTTGGTTTGTGTGTGTTTGGTCTGTGTGTGTTTGGTCTGTGTGTGTTTGGTCTGTAAGTGTTTGATCTGTGTGTGTGTGTTTGATCTGTGTGTGTGTGTTTGATCTGTGTGTGTGTTTGATCTGTGTGTGTGTTTGGTCTGTGTGTGTGGTTGTTCTGTTTATGTGATTGGTCTGTGTGTGTTTTTGGTCTGTGTGTGTTTTTGATCAGTGTGTGTGTTTAGTCTGTGTGTGTTTTGTCTGTGTGTGTTTGGTCTGTGTGTGTGTTTGGTCTGTGTGAGTTTCGTCCGTGTGTGTTTGGTCTCTGTGTGTGTTTGATCTGTGTGTGTGTTTGATCTTTTTATGTGTTTAGTCTGTGTGTGTTTCGTCTGTGTGTGTGTTTGATCTGTGTGTGTGTGTGTGTTTGATCTGTGTATGTGTGTGTTTGATCTGTGTGTGTGTTTGATCTGCGTGTGTGTTTGGTCTGTATGTGTGTTTGATATGTGTGTTTGGTAAGTGTGTGTGTTTGATCTGTGTGTGTGTTTAGTCTGTGTGTTTGTTTTGTATGTGTGTGTTTGGTCTGTGTGTGTTTGTTCTGGAATTGTTTGGTCTGTGTGTGTGTTTGGTCTGTGTGTGTTTGGTCTGTGTGTGTGTTTGATCTGAGTGTGTGTTTAGTCTGTGTGTTTTGGTATGAGTGTGTGTTTGGTCTGTGTGTGTTTGGTCTGTGTTACGAACCCGGCTCCAGCGTCCGAGCCTGGAGCAGTGACAACCACGCCATCTGTGGGTCAGCTCCCGAAACCCCCGCCAAACGGACGACGACACCTGGTGAGGACAGCGTGTACTGGCCTCGAGGACCAGTTTCCAGTCTGGTTCCGCACTCTACACCGCCGCCACTGACCTCTGGTAAGGTGGTGCTCCGACGACAGCACCATCTATGGACTGGATACGTCAGGTGTTTTTGCCCGAGCCCGTATGTGAGGTGTTTTAGTGTGTCCCAGTCATTGATGACGTGTCTGTTTACAGAGTCGACCTGGGACCGCTGTGTTGAAGGTTGAGTCAGTCTACCCGAGGCAGCCAGTCTCCATACCTTGAACCTTGCTGCAGCTGTTGTGAAGTCGTCCCCCCCGGAAGAACACTGTGGTGTGTTAGCCTGCCAGTGGAGTGGCAGTAAAAGGATTTACCCGGGACCGACTGTTGGAGACGATCATCCACTGGGGTATTGAGGACAGGAGGGTGATTTGTGATATCACACGAGACTCCTGTCTAGGGCGTACCCCTTATATCGTTCGTGGAGTGGCCGTACCAGCCTTGGTGGCTCAGTACCTGCCAGCAGACCAGCTGGACGTGTGGTTGATGGCCTCCACGACGGTGCCCCCAGTGGACCTGTGTTTTGGCTGACCTGTGGCCAGGGTAGGCTCAACTTCTTTGGATATTTCGTTGTGTGGCCACGAAGAAGCACCAAGGACTCGGCACCGAGAGTTGTGGCACCAGAGTCTTCAGCAGAAGACTATATTGTGTATAATCCCCTTGTATAGTGTTAATACCCCTCCCCCTGTGCACCTTTTGATTTTATATATTTAATTGGTGATGGTGACAAGTATAATCTTAAGTTCTTAGCTTTCTTTCCCTACTCCCTTTAAGTTACTTGCGTCACGGATCTCATCCCTTGATAGCCAATACTGGCTTGGGAACGGATACATATATCTTCCTCTAACAACATCAGAGTAAGGACCCCGTTGCGTCCCGAGAGGGCCGTAACAGTCTGTGTGTGTTTGGTCTGCAAGTGTTTGGTCTGTGTTTGTGTTTGTCTGTGTGTGTTAGGTCTGTGTGTGTTTTTGATATGTGTGTGTTTTGGTCTGTGTGTGTGTTTGGTCGGTGTGTGTGTTTGGTCTGTGTGTTTGGTCTGTGTGTGTGTTTAGTCTGTGTGTGTGTTTTGTATGTGAGTGCTTGGTCTGTGTGTGTTTGGTCTGTAAGTGTTTGGTCTGTGTGTGTGTTTGGTCTGTGTGTGTTTCGTCTGTGTGTGTATTTGATCTGTGTGTGAGTTTAGTCTGTGTGTGTTTGAGATGTGTGTGTGTTTGGTTTGTGTGTGTTTGGTCTGTGTGTGTTTGGTCTGTAAGAGTTTGGTCTGTAAGAGTTTGGTCTGTAAGAGTTTGGTCTGTGTTTGTGTTTGGTCTGTGTGTGTTAGGTCTGTGTGTGTTTTTGATATGTGTGTGTGTTTGGTCTGTGTGTGTGTTTGATCTGTTTGTGTGTTTGGTCTGTGTGTGTTCGTGTTTGATGTGTGAGTGTTTGATCTGTGTGTGTGTTTGATTTGTGTGTGTGTTTGATGTGTGTGTGTGTGTTTGGTCTATGTGTGTTTGATCTGTGTGTGTGTTTTGTTTGTGTGTGTGGTCTGAGTGTGTATTTGATGTGTGTGTGTGTTTGGTATGTGTGTGCGTTTGGTTTGTGAATGTGTTTGATCTGTGTGTGTGTTTGGTCTGTGTGTGTGTGTTTGATCTGTGTGTGTGTTTGATCTGTGTGTGTGTTTGGTCTGTAAGTGTTTGATCCGTGTGTGTGTGTTTGATCTGTGTGTGTGTGTTTGGTCTGTGTGTGTGTGTTTTCTATGTGTGTGTGTGTGATCTGTGTGTGTGTTTGGTCTGTGTGTTTGATTGATCTGTGTCTGTGTTTGGTCTGTGTTTTTTTGGTCCGTGTGTGTGTTTGATTAGTGTGTGTGTTTGGTCTGTGTGTGTTTTGTCTGTGTGTGTTTGGTCTGTGTTTGTGTTTGGTCTGTGTGTTTTTCGTCTGTGTGTGTTTGGTCTGTGTGTGTGTTTGATCTGTGTGTGTGTTTGATCTGTGTATGTGTTTGGTCTGTGTGTGTTTGGTCTGTGAGTGAGTGTGTTTGATCTGTGTATGTGTGTGTTTGATCTGTGTATGTGTGTGTTTGATCTGTGTTTGTGTTTGATATGCGTGTGTGTTTGGTCTGTGTGTGTGTTTGATATGTGTGTGCTTGGTAGGTGTGTGTGTTTGATCTGTGTGTGTTTAGTCAGTGTGTGTGATTTATATGTGTGTGTGTTTGGTCTGTGTGTATTTGGTCTGTAAGTGTTTGGGTGTGTGTGTGTTTGGTCAGTGTGTTTTTGGTCTGTGTGTGTGTTTGATCTGTGTGTGTGTTTACTCTGTGTGTGTTTGGTATGTGTGTGTGTTTGGTCTGTGTGTGTTTGGTCTGCAAGTGTTTGGTCTGTGTTTTTGTTTGTCTGTGTGTGTTAGGTCTGTGTGTGTTTTTGATATGTGTGTGTGTTTGGTCTGTGTGTGTGTGTGTCTTTGATCTGTGTGTGTGTTTGGTCTGTGTGTGTGTTTTATATGTGAGTGTTTGATCTGTGTGTGTGTTTAATCTGTGTGTGTGTGTTTGATCTGTGTGTGTGTTTGGTCTGTGTGTGTGTGTTTGGTCTGTGTATGTGTTTGATCTGTGTGTGTGTTTGATTTGTGTATGTGTTTGGTCTGTGTGTGTTTGGTCTGAGTGTGAGTGTGTTTGATCTGTGTGTGTGTGTTTTGATCTGTGTATGTGTGTGTTTGATCTGTGTGTGTTTGATCTGCGTGTGTATTTGGTCTGTAAGTGTTTGGTCTGTGTGTGTGTTTGATATGTGTGTGTTTGGTCAGTGTGTGTATTTGATCTGTGTGTGTCTTTAGTCTGTGTGTGTTTGGGATGTGTGTGTGTTTGGTTTGTGTGTGTTTGGTCTGTGTGTGTGTGTTTGATCTGTGTGTGTGTGTTTGGTCTGTGTGTGTGTTTGATCTTTGTGTACGTTTGATCTGTGTGTGTGTTTGACTGTGTGTGTGTTTGGTCTGTGTGTGTGGTTGTTCTGTGTATGTGATTGGTCTGTGTGTGTTTTTGGTCTGTGTGTGTTTTTGATCAGTGTGTGTTTCGTCTGTGTGTGTTTTGTCTGTGTGTGTTTGGTCTGTGTGTGTGTTTGGTCTGTGTGAGTTTCGTCCGTGTATGTTTGGTCTGTGTGTGTGTTTGATCTGTGTGTGTGTTTGATCTTTTTATGTGTTTGATCTTTTTATGTGTTTAGTCTGTGTGTGTTTCGTCTGTGTGTGTGTTTGATCTGTGTATGTGTGTGTTTGATCTGTTTGTGTGTTTGATCTGCGTGTGTGTTTGGTCTGTGTGTGTGTTTGATATGTGTGTGTTTGGTAAGTGTGTGTGTTTGATCTGTGTGTGTGTTTAGTCTGTGTGTGTGTTTTGTATGTGTGTGTTTGGTCTGTGTGTGTTTGTTCTGGAATTGTTTGGTCTGTGTGTGTGTTTTGTCTGTGTGTGTTTGGTCTGTGTGTGTTTGGTCTGTGTGTGTTTGGTCTGTGTGTGTGTTTGATCTGAGTGTGTGTTTAGTCTGTGTGTTTTGGTATGAGTGTGTGTTTTGTCTGTGTGTGTTTGGTCTGCAAGTGTTTTGTCTGTGTTTGTGTTTGTCTGTGTGTGTTAGGTCTGTGTGTGTTTTTGATATGTGTGTGTGTTTGGTCTGTGTGTGTGTTTGGTCGGTGTGTGTGTTTGGTCTGTGTGTTTGGTCTGTGTGTGTGTTTTGTATGTGTGTGCTTGGTCTGTGTGTGTTTGGTCTGTAAGTGTTTGGTCTGTGTGTGTGTTTGGTCTGTGTGTGTTTCGCCTGTGTGTGTATTTGATCTGTGTGTGTGTTTAGTCTGTGTGTGTTTGAGATGTGTGTGTGTTTGGTTTGTGTGTGTTTGGTCTGTGTGTGTTTGGTCTGTAAGAGTTTGGTCTGTGTTTGTGTTTGGTCTGTGTGTGTTAGGTCTGTGTGTGTTTTTGATATGTGTGTGTGTTTGGTCTGTGTGTGTGTTTGATCTGTTTGTGTGTTTGGTCTGTGTGTGTTCGTGTTTGATGTGTGAGTGTTTGATCTGTGTGTGTGTTTGATTTGTGTGTGTGTTTGATGTGTGTGTGTGTGTTTGGTCTATGTGTGTTTGATCTGTGTGTGTGTTTTGTTTGTGTGTGTGGTCTGAGTGTGTATTTGATGTGTGTGTGTGTTTGGTATGTGTGTGCGTTTGGTTTGTGAATGTGTTTGATCTGTGTGTGTGTTTGGTCTGTGTGTGTGTGTTTGATCTGTGTGTGTGTTTGGTCTGTGTGTGTGTGTTTTCTATGTGTGTGTGTGTGATCTGTGTGTGTGTTTGGTCTGTGTTTTTGATTGATCTGTGTCTGTGTTTGGTCTGTGTTTTTTTGGTCCGTGTGTGTGTTTGATTAGTGTGTGTGTTTGGTCTGTGTGTGTTTTGTCTGTGTGTGTTTGGTCTGTGTTTGTGTTTGGTCTGTGTGTTTTTCGTCTGTGTGTGTTTGGTCTGTGTGTGTGTTTGATCTGTGTGTGTGTTTGATCTGTGTATGTGTTTGGTCTGTGTGTGTTGGTCTGTGAGTGAGTGTGTTTGATCTGTGTATGTGTGTGTTTGATCTCTGTATGTGTGTGTTTGATCTGTGTGTGTGTTTGATATGCGTGTGTGTTTGGTCTGTGTGTGTGTTTGATATGTGTGTGCTTGGTAGGTGTGTGTGTTTGATCTGTGTGTGTTTAGTCAGTGTGTGTGATTTATATGTGTGTGTGTTTGGTCTGTGTGTATTTGGTCTGTAAGTGTTTGGGTGTGTGTGTGTTTGGTCAGTGTGTTTTTGGTCTGTGTGTGTGTTTGATCTGTGTGTGTGTTTACTCTGTGTGTGTTTGGTATGTGTGTGTGTTTGGTCTGTGTGTGTTTGGTCTGCAAGTGTTTGGTCTGTGTTTTTGTTTGTCTGTGTGTGTTAGGTCTGTGTGTGTTTTTGATATGTGTGTGTGTTTGGTCTGTGTGTGTGTGTCTTTGATCTGTGTGTGTGTTTGGTCTGTGTGTGTGTTTTATCTGTGAGTGTTTGATCTGTGTGTGTGTTTGATCTGTGTGTGTGTTTAATCTGTGTGTGTGTGTTTGATCTATGTGTGTGTTTGGTCTGTGTGTGTGTGTTTGGTCTGTGTGTGTGTTTGATCTGTGTGTGTGTTTGATTTGTGTATGTGTTTGGTCTGTGTGTGTTTGGTCTGAGTGTGAGTGCGTTTGATCTGTGTGTGTGTGTGTTTGATCTGTGTATGTGTGTGTTTGATCTGTGTGTGTGTTTGATCTGCTTGTGTATTTGGTCTGTAAGTGTTTGGTCTGTGTGTGTGTTTGATATGTGTGTGTTTGGTCAGTGTGTGTATTTGATCTGTGTGTGTGTTTAGTCTCTGTGTGAGTTTTGTATGTGTGTGTTTGGTCTGTGTGTGTTTGGTCTGTAAGTGTTTGGTCTGTATGTGTGTTTGGTCTGTGTGTGTTTGGTCTGTGTGTGTTTGATCTGTGTGTGTGTTTAGTCTGTGTGTGTGTTTGATATGTATGTGTGTTTGATCTGTGTGTGTGTTTGATCTGTGTGTGTATTTGTCCTGTGTGTGTGTTTGGTCTCTGTGTGTGTGTTGGGTCTGTGTGTGTTTGGTCTGTAAGTGTTTGGTCTGTGTGTGTGCTTGGTCTGTGTGTGTGTTTGGTCTCTGTGTGTGTTTGATCTGTGTGTGTGTTTAGTCTGTGTCTGTGTTTGGTATGTGTGTTTGTTTGGTCTGTAAGTGTTTGATCTGTGTGTGTTTGGTCTGTAAGTGTTTGGTCTGTGTGTGTGAATGGTCTGTGTGTGTTTGGCCTGTGTGTGTTTGGTCTGTGTGTGTGTGTTTGATCTGTGTGTGTGTTTGATCTGTGTGTGTGTTTGATCTGTTAGTGTTTTGTCTGTGTGTGTTTGATCTGTGTGTGTGTTTGGTCTGTGTGTGTGTTTGCTCTGTGTGTATGTTTGGTTTGTGTGTGTGTTTGGTCTGTGTGTGTGTTTGACCTGTGTGTGTGTTTGGTCTGTGTGTGTGCGTTTGGTCTGTGTGTGTTTTATATGTGTGTGTGTTTGGTGTGTGTTTGTGTTTGGTCTGTGTATGTTTCATCTGTAAGTGTTTGGACTGTGTGTGTTTGGTCTGTGTGTGTGTTTGGTCTGTAAGTGTTTGGTCTGTGTATGTTTGATCTGTAAGTGTTTGGACTGTGTGTGTTTGGTCTGTGTGTGTGTTTGGTCTGTGTGTGTGTTTGGTCTGTGTGTGTGTTTGATATGTGTGGTGTTAGATCTGTGTGTGTGTTTGGTCTGTGTTTGTGTTTGGTCTGTAAGTGTTTGGTCTGTGTGCGTTTGGTCTGTAAGTGTTTGGTCTGAGTGTGTTTGTTCTGTGTGTGAGTTTCGTCTGTGTGTGTATTTGGTCTGAAATTGTTTGGTCTGTGTGTTTTTGGTCTGTGTGTGTGTGTTTTTGGTCTGTAAGTGTTTGGTCTGTAAGTGTTTGGTCTGTGTGTGTGTTTGATCTGTGTGTGTGTGTTTGGTCTGTAAGTGTTTGGTATGAGTGTGTTTGGTCTGTAAGTGTTTGGTCTGTGTGTGTGTTTGCTCTATAAGTGTTTGGTCTGTGTGAATGTTTGTTCTGTAAGTGTTTGGTCTGTGTGTGTTTGGTCTGTAAGAGTTTGTTCTGTGTGTGTGTTTGATCTGTGTGTGTGTGTTTGATCCGTGTGTGTGTGTTTGATCTGTGTGGGTGTTTGATTAATGTGTGTGTTTGGTCTGTGTGTGTGTTTGGTCTGTGTGTATGTTTGGTCTGTGTGTGTTTTTGGACTGTGTGTGTGTTTGATCTGTGTGTGTGTTTGGTCTGTGTGTGTTTGGTCTGTGTGTGTGTTTGATCTGTGTGTGTGTTTAGTCGGTGTGTGTTTGGTATGTGTGTGTTTGGTCTGTAAGCGTTTGGTCTGTGTTTGTGTTTGGTATGTGTTTGTTTGGTCTATGTGTGTGTTTGATATGTGTGAGTTTTGATATGTGTGTGTGTGTTTGGTCTGTGTTTGTGTTTGATCTGTGTTTGTGTTTGGTCTGTAAGTGTTTGGTCTATGTGTGTTTGGTCTGTGTGTGTGTTTGGTCTTTAATCGTTTGGTCTGTGGGTGTTTGGTCTGTGTGTGTGTTTGGTCTGTAAGTGTTTGGTCTGTGTGTGTGTTTGGACTGTAAGTGTTTGGTCTGTGTGTGTTGGGTCTTTATTTGTTTGGTCTGTGGGTGTTGGGTATGTGTGTGTGTTTAGTGTTTGTGTGTGTTTGGTCTGTGTGTGTGTTTGGTCTGTGTGTGTGTTTGATCTGTGTGTGTGTTTGATCTGTGTGTGTGTGTTTGGTTTGTGTGTGTGTTAGGTCTGAGTGTGCATTTGATCTGTGTGTGTGTTTGGTTTCTGTGTGTGTTTGGTTTCTGTGTGTGTTTGATCTGTGTGTGTGTTTGGTCTGTGTGTGTTTGGTCTGTGTGTGTGTTTGATATGTGTGTGTGTGTTTGATCTGTGTGTGTTTTTGATTTGTGTGTCTGTAAGTGTTCGGTCTGTAAGTGTTTGGTCTGTGTGTGTTTTTGATCTGTGTGTGCGTTTGGTCTGAAAGTTTTTGGTCGGTGTGTGTTTGGTCTGTAAGTGTTTGGTCTGTGTGTGTGTTTGATCTCTAAGTGTTTGGTCTGTGTATGTGTTTGATCTGCATGTGTTTGGTCTGTGTGTGTTTGGTCTGTATGTGTTTGGTCTGTGTGTGTTTCGTCTGCAAGTGTTTGGTCTGTGTGTGTGTGTGTTTGATCTGTGTGTGTGTTTGATCTGTGTGTGTGCGTTTGGTCTGTGTGTGTGTGTTTGATCTGTGTGTGTGTTTGGTATGTGTGCGTGTTTTTATGTGTGTGTGTTTGATCTGTGTGTGTGTTGTTCTATGTGTGTGTTTGGTCTGTGTGTGTGTTTGATTTGTGTTTGTTTGGTCTGTGTGTGTGTTTGATCTGTGTGTATGTTTGGTCTGTGTGTATTTGGTCTGTGTGTGTGTTTGATCTGTGTGTATGTTTGATCTGTGTGTGTGTTTGATCTGTGTGTGTGTTTGGTTTGTGTGTGTGTGTTTGGTCTGAGTGTGAATTTGATCTGTGTGTGTGTTTGATCTGTGTGTGTGTTTGATCTATATTTGTGTTTGATCTGTGTTTGTGTTTGATCTGTGTGTGTGTTTGTTCTGTATGCGTTTGGTCTGTGTGTGTTTGGTCTGTAATTGCTTGGTCTGTGTGTGTTTGGTCTGTGTGTGTGTTTTTTCTGTAAGTGTTTGGTCTGTGTGTGTGTTTGGTCTGTAAGTGTTTGGTCTGTGTGTGTTTGGTCTTTGTGTGTTTGGTCTGTGTGTGTGCTTGATCTGTGTGTGTGTTTGATCTGTGTGTGTGTTTGATCTGTGTGAGTGATTGTTTTTGTGTGTGTGTTTGGTTTGAATGTGCATTTGATCTGTGTGTGTGTTTGGTCTGTAAGTGTTTGGTCTGTGTGTGTTTGGTCTGTAAGTGCTTGGTCTGTGTGTGTTTGGTCTGTGTGTGTGTTTGGTCTGTAATTGTTTCGTCTGTGTGTGTGTTTGATCTGTAAGTGTTTGGTCTGTGTGTGTTTGGTCTTTGTGTGTTTGGTCTGTGTGTGTGCTTGATCTGTGTGTGTGTGTTTGATCTGTGTGTGTGTTTGATCTGTGTGTGTGTTTAGATTGTGAGTGTGTTAGATCTGTGTATGTGTTTGGTGTGTAAGTGTTTGATCTGTGTGTGTGTTTGATCTGTGTTTGTGTTTGATCTGTGTGTGTGTTTGGTCCGTGTTTGTGTTTGATCTGTGTGTGTGTGTGTTTGGTCTGTGTGTGTTTGGTCTGTGTGTGTGTTTGGTCTGTGTGTGCTTCGTCTGTGTGTGTTTGGTCTGTTTGTGTGTTAAACTGTGTGTGTTTGTTTGATCTGTGTATGTGTTTGGTCTGTTTTTTTGGTCTGTGTGTGTGTTTGATCTGTGTGTGTGTTTGATCTGTGTGTGTGTTTGGTCTGTAAGTGTTTGGTCTGAGTGTGTGTTTGATATGTGTGTGTGTGTGTTTTGATCTGTGTGTGTTTTTTGATCTGTGTGTCTGTAAGTGTTTGGTCTGTAAGTGTTTGGTCTGTGTGAGTGTTTGATCTGTGTGTGTTTGATCTGTGTTTTTTTTATCTGTGTGTTTTTTTATATGTGTGTCTGTAAGTGTTTGGTCTGCAAGTGTTTGGTCTGTGTGTCTGTAAGTGTTTGGTCTGCAAGTGTTTGGTCTGTGTGTGTGTTTGATCTGTGTGTGTGTGTTTGGTCTGTGTGTGTGTGTTTGATCTCTGTGTGTGTTTGGTATGTGTGTGTGTTTGGTCTGTGTGTGTGTTTGATATGTGTGTGTGTTTGGTCTATGTGTGTGTTTGATCTGTGTGTGTGTTTGATTTGTGTGTGTGTTTGGTCTGTGTGTGTGTTTGATCTGTGTGTATGTTTGGTCTGTGTTTGTTTTGTCTGTGTGTGTGTTTGATCTGTGTGTGTGTTTGATCTGTGTGTGTGTTTGATCTGTGTATGTGTTTAGTTTGTGTGTGTGTTTGGTCTGAGTGTGAATTTGATCGGTGTGACTTTGGTCTGTAAGTGTTTGATCTGTGTGTGTGTTTTATCTGTGTTTGTGTTTGATCTGTGTGTGTTTTGGTCTGTAAGTGTTTGGTCTGTGTGTGTGTTTGGTCTGTGTGTGTGCTTGGTCTGTAAGTGTTTGGTCTGTGTTTGTTTGGTCTTTGTGTGTTTGGTCTCTGTGTCTGCTAGATCTGTGTGTGTGTTTGATCTGTGTGTGTGTTTAGTCTATGTGTGTGTTTGATCTGTGTGTGTGTTTGATTTGTGTGTGTGTTTGGTCTGTGTGTGTTTGGTCTGTGTGTGTGTTTGATCTGTGTGTGTGTTTGATCTGTGTTTGTGTTTGATCTGTGTGTGTGTTTGGTCCGTGTGTGTGTTTGATATGTGTGTATGTTTGATCTGTGTGTGTGTTTGATCTGTGTGTGTGTTTGGTCTGTAAATGTTTGGTCTGTGTTTGTGTTAGGCCTGTGTTTGTTTGGTCTGTGTGTGCTTTTGATGTGTGTGTTTTGATGTGTGTGTGTTTGGTCTGTGTTTGTGTTTGGTTTGTAAGTGTTTGGTCTGTGTGTGTTTGGTCTGTAAGTGTTTGGTCTATGTGTGTTTGGTCTGTGTGTGTGTTTGGTCTTTAATTGTTTGGTCTGTGTGTGTTTGGTCTGTGTGTTTGTTTGGTCTGTAAGTGTTTGGTCTGTGTGTGTGTTTGGTCTGTGTGTGTGTTTGGTCTGTAAGTGTTTGGTCTGTGTGTGTTTGGTCAGTGTGTGTTTGGTCTGTGTGTGAGTTTGGTCTGTGTGTGTGTTTGATATGTGTGTGTGTTTTTGATCTGTGTGTGTGTTTGGTCTGTGTTTGTGTTTGGTCTGTATGTGTTTGGTCTGTGTGTGGTTGGTCTGTAAGTGTTTGGTCTGTGTGTGTTTGTTCTGTGTGTGTGTTTGGTCTGTGTGTGTGTTGGTCTGTAATAGTTTGGTCTGTGTGTTTTTGGTCTGTGTGTGAGTCTTAGATCTGTAAGTGTTTGGTCTGTAAGTGTTTGGTCTGTAAGTGTTTTGTCTGTGTGTGTGTTTGATCTGTGTGTGTGTTTGGTCTGTAAGTGTTTAGTATGAGTGTGTTTGGTCTGTAAGTGTTTGGTCTGTGTGTGTGTTTGGTCTGTAGGTGTGTGGTCAGTGCGTATGTTTGTTCTTTAAGTGTTCGGTCTGTGTGTGTTTGGTCTGTGTGTGTGTTTGATTTGTGTGTTTGTTTCGTCTGTGTGTGTGTTTGATCTGTGTGTATGTTTGGTCTGTGTGTGTTTGGTCTGTGTGTGTGTTTGGTCTGTGTGTATGTTTGATCTGTGTGTGTGTTTGATCTGTGTGCGTGTTTGGTTTGTGTGTGTGTTTGGTCTGAGTGTGAATTTGATCTATGTGTGTGTTGATATGTGTGTGTGTTTGATCTGTATTTTTGTTTGATCTGTGTTTGTGTTTGATCTGTGTGTGTGTTTGGTCTGTATGTGTTTGGTCTGTGTGTGTATGGTCTGTAAGTGCTTGGTCTGTGTGTGTTTGGTCTGTGTGTGTGTTTGGTCTGTAAGTGTTTAGTCTGTGTGTGTTTGGTCTTTGTGTGTTTGGTCTGTGTGTGTGATTGATCTGTGTGTGTGTTTGATATGTGTGTGTGTTTGATCTGTGTGTGTGATTGGTTTGTGTGTGTGTTTGGTTTGAATGTGCATTTGATCTGTGTGTGTGTTTGGTCTGTAAGTGTTTGGTCTGTGTGTGTTTGGTCTGTATGTGCTTGGTCTGTGTGTGTTTGGTCTGTGTGCGTGTTTGGTCTGTAAGTGTTTGGTCTGTGTGTGTGTTTGGTCTGTAAGTGTTTGGTCTGTGTGTGTTTGGTCTTTGTGTGTTTGGTCTGTGTGTGTGCTTGATCTGTGTGTGTGTTTGATCTGTGTGTGTCTTTTATCTGTGTGTGTGATTGGTTTGTGTGTGTGTTTGGTCTGAATGTGCATTTGATCTGTGTGTGTGTTTGGTCTGTGTGTGTGTTTAGTTTGTGAGTGTGTCTGATCTGTGTGTGTGTTTGGTGTGTAAGTGTTTGATCTGTGTGTGTGTTTGATCTGTGTTTGTGTTTGATCTGTGTGTGTGTTTGGTCCGTGTGTGTGTTTGATCTGTGTGTGTGTGTTTGGTCTGTGTGTGTTTGGTCTGTGTGTGTGTTTCGTCTGTGTGTGTTTCGTCTGTGTGTGTTTGGTCTGTATGTGTGTTAAACTGTGTGTGTTTGTTTGATCTGTGTATGTGTTTGGTCTGTGTGTTTTTGGTCGGTGTGTGTGTTTGATCTGTGTGTGTGTTTGAACTGTGTGTGTGTTTGGTCTGAGTGTGTGTTTGATATGTGTGTGTGTGTTTGATCTGTGTGTGCTTGATCTGTGTGTGTTTTTGATCTGTGTGTCTGTAAGTGTTTGTTCTGTAAGTGTTTGGTCTGTGTGAGTGTTTGATCTGTGTGTGTTTGATCTGTGTGATTTTTTTATCTGTGTGTCTGTAAGTGTTTGGTCTGCAAGTGTTTGGTCTGTGTGTGTGTTTGATCTGTGTGTGTGTTTAATCTGTGTGTGTGTGTTTGGTCTGTGTGTGTGTTTGATCTCTGTGTGTGTTTGGTATGTGTGTGTGTTTGGTCTGTGTGTGTGTTTGATATGTGTGTGTGTTTGGTCTATGTGTGTGTTTGATCTGTGTGTGTGTTTGATTTGTGTGTGTGTTTGGTCTGTGTGTGTGTTTGACCTGTGTGTATGTTTGGTCTGTGTTTGTTTTGTCTGTGTGTGTGTTTGATCTGTGTGTGTGTTTGATCTGTGTGTGTGTTTGATCTGTGTGTGTGTTTGGTTTGTGTGTGTGTTTGGTCTGAGTGTGAATTTGATCTGTGTGCCTTTGGTCCGTAAGTGTTTGATCTGTGTGTGTGTTTGATCTGTGTTTGTGTTTGATCTGTGTGTGTTTTGGTCTGTAAGTGTTTGGTCTGTGTGTGGTTGGTCTGTAAGTGCTTGGTCTGTGTGTGTTTGGTCTGTGTGTGTGTTTGGTCTGCAAGTGTTTGATCTGTGTTTGTGTTTGGTCTGTGTGTATTAGGTCTGTGTGTGTTTTTGATATGTATGTCTGTTTGGTCTGTGTGTGTGTTTGGTCTGTGTGTGTGTTTGGTCTGTGTGTTTGGTCTGTGTGTTTGGTCTGTGTGTGTGTTTAGTCTGTGTGTGTGTTTTTTATGTGTGTGCTTGGTCTGTGTGTGTTTGGTCTGAAAGTGTTTGGTCTGTGTGTGTGTTTGGTCTGTGTGTGTTTCGTCTGTGTGTGTGTTTGATCTGTGTGTGTGTTTAGTCTGTGTGTGTTTGGGATGTGTGTGTGTTTGGTTTGTGTGTGTTTGGTTTGTGTGTGTTTGGTCTGTAAGTGTTTTATCTGTGAGTGTGTGTTTGATCTGTGTGTGTGTGTTTGGTCTGTGTGTGTGTTTGAAATGTGTGTGCGTTTGATCTGTGTGTGTGTTTGATCTGTATGTGTGTTTGGTCTGTGTGTGTGTTTGTTCTGTGTGTGTGTTTGGTCTGTGTGTGTTTTTGGTCTGTGTGTGTTTTTGATCAGTGTGTGTGTTTAGTCTGTGTGTGTTTTGTCTGTGTGTGTTTGGTATGTGTGTGTGATTGTTCTGTGTGTGTTTCGTCCGTGTGTGTTTGGTCTGTGTGTGTGTGTTTGATCTGTGTGTGTGTTTGATCTTTTTATGTGTTCAGTCTGTGTGTTTGGTCTGTGTGTGTGTTTGACCTGTGTGTGTGTGTGTTTGATCTGTGTTTGTGTGTGTTTGGTCTGTGTGTGTGTTTGATCTGCGTGTGTGTTTGGTCTGTGTGTGTGTTTGATATTTGTGTGTTAGGTAAGTGTGTGTGTTTGATCTGTGTTTGTGTTTAGTCTGTGTGTGTGTTTTGCATGTGAGTGTGTGTTTCGTCTGGAATTGTTTGGTCTGTGTGTGTTTGGTCTGTAAGTGTTTGATCTGTGTGTGTGTGTTTGGTCTGTGTGTGTTTGGTCTGTGTGTTTGGTCTGTAGGTGTTTGGCCTGTGTGTGTGTTTGGTCTGTAAGTGTTTGATCTGTGTGTGTTTGATCTGTGTGTGTTTGGTCTGTGGGTGTGTTTGATCTGTGTGTGTTTGGTCTGTGTGTGTGTTTGATCTGTGTTTGTGTTTGGTTTGTGGGTGTGTTTTGTCTGAGTGTGTATTTGATCTTTGTGAGTGTGTTTGGTCTGTGTGTGTGTTTGGTTTATGAGTGTATTTGATCTGTGTGTGTGTTTGGTGTGTAAGTGTTTGATCTGTGTATGTGTTTGATATGTGTTTGTGTTTGATCTGTGTGTGTGTTTGGTCTGTGTGTGTGTGTTTAATCTGTGTGAGTGTTGGATCTGTGTGTGTGTTTGGTCTGTAAGTGCTTGATCTTTGTGTGTGTTTGGTCTGTAAGTGTTTGATCTGTGTGTGTGTGTTTGATCTGTGTGTGTGTGTTTGGTCTGTGTGTGTGTGTTTGATATGTGTGTGTGTTTGATCTGTGTGTGCGTTTGGTCTGTGTGTGTTTTTGATCTGTGTGTGTGTTTGGTATGTGTGTGTGTTTGGTCTGTGTGTGTTTTTGGTCTGTGTGTGTGTTTGATCTGTGTGTGTGTTTGGTGTGTGTGCGTTTTGTGTGTGTTTGTTTGGTCTGTGTGTGTGTGTTTTTAGTCTGTGTGTGTGTGTTTGTTCTGTGTGTGTTTCGTCCGTGTGTGTTTCGTCTGTGTGTGTTTCGTCCGTTTGTGTTTGGTCTGCGCGTGTGTTTGATCTGTGTGTGTGTTTGATCTGTTTATGTTGTTTGGTCTGTGTGTTAGTGTGTTTGATCTGTGTGTGTGTGTTGATCTGTGTATGTGTGTGTTTGATCTGTGTGTGTGTTTGATCTGCGTTTGTGTTTGGTCTGTGTGTGTGTTTGATATGAGTGTGTCTGGTCAGTGTGTGTGTTTCATCTGTGTGTATGTTTAGTTTGTGTGTGTGTTTTGTATGAGGGTGTTTGGTCTGTGTGTGTTTGGTCTGTGTGTGTGTTTGGTCTGTGTGTGTGTTTGGTCTGTGTGTGTTTGGTCTGTGTGTGTGTTTGATCTCTGTGTGTGTTTAGTCTGTGTGTGTGTTTGGGATGTGTGTGTGTTTGGTCTGTGTGTGTTTGGTCTGTGTGTGTTTGGTCTGTAAGTGTTTGGTCTGTATTTGTGTTTGGTCTGTGTTTGTGTTTGGTCTGTGTGTGTTAGGTCTGTGTGTGATTTTGATATGTGTGTGTGTTTGATCGGTGTGTGTGTTTGATCTGTGTGTGTGTTTGCACTGTGTGTGTGGTTGATCTGTGTGTGTGTTTGGTCTGTGTTTGTGTTTGGTCTGTGATTGTGTTTGGTCTGTGTGTGTGTTAGGTCTGTGTGTGTTTTTGATATGTGTGTGTGTTTGATCGGTGTGTGTGTTTGATCTGTGTGTGTGTTTGATCTGAGTTTGTGTTTGATCTGTGTGTGTGTTTGGTCAGTGTGTGCGTGTGTTTGATCTGTGTGTGTGTTTGATCTGTGTGTGTTTGATATGTAAGTGTTTGATCTGTGTGTGTGTGTTTGATCTGTGTGTGTGTGTTTTGGTCTGTGTGAGTGTTTGATCTGTGTGTGCGTTTGATCTGTGTGTGTGTTTGATCTGTGTGTGTGTTTGGTCTGTGTGTGTTTGGTCTGTGTGTGTGTTTGATCTCTGTGTGTGTTTAGTCTGTGTGTGTGTTTGGCATGTGTGTGTGTTTGGTCTGTGTGTGTTTGGTCTGTGTGTGTTTGGTCTATAAGTGTTTGGTCTGTATTTGTGTTTGGTCTGTGTTTGTTTTGTCTGTGTGTGTGTTTGATCTGTGTGTGTGTTTGATCTGTGTGTGTGTTTGATCTGTGTGTGTGTTTGGTTTGTGTGTGTGTTTGGTCTGAGTGTGAATTTGATCTGTGTGCCTTTGGTCCGTAAGTGTTTGATCTGTGTGTGTGTTTGATCTGTGTTTGTGTTTGATCTGTGTGTGTGTTTTGTCCGTGTGTGTGTTTGATCTGTGTGTGTGTGTTTGGTCTGTGTGTGTTTGGTCTGTGTGTGTGTTTGGTCTGTGTGTGTTTCGTCTGTGTGTGTTTGGTCTGTATGTGTGTTAAACTGTGTGTGTTTGTTTGATCTGTGTATGTGTTTGGTCTGTGTGTTTTTGGTCGGTGTGTGTGTTTGATCTGTGTGTGTGTTTAAACTGTGTGTGTGTTTGGTCTGTAAGTGTTTGGTCTGAGTGTGTGTTTGATATGTGTGTGTGTGTTTGATCTGTGTGTGCTTGATCTGTGTGTGTTTTTGATCTGTGTGTCTGTAAGTGTTTGTTCTGTAAGTGTTTGGTCTGTGTGAGTGTTTGATCTGTGTGTGTTTGATCTGTGTGTTTTTTTGATCTGTGTGTCTGTAAGTGTTTGGTCTGCAAGTGTTTGGTCTGTGTGTGTGTTTGATCTGTGTGTGTGTTTGATCTGTGTGTGTGTGTTTGGTCTGTGTGTGTGTGTTTGATCTCTGTGTGTGTTTGGTATGTGTGTGTGTTTGGTCTGTGTGTGTTTGATATGTGTGTGTGTTTGGTCTATGTGTGTGTTTGTTCTGTGTGTGTGTTTGATTTGTGTGTGTGTTTGGTCTGTGTGTGTGTTTGATCTGTGTGTATGTTTGGTCTGTGTTTGTTTTGTCTGTGTGTGTGTTTGATCTGTGTGTGTGTTTGATCTGTGTGTGTGTTTGATCAGTGTGTGTGTTTAGTCTGTGTGTGTTTTGTCTGTGTGTGTTTGGTCTGTGTGTGTGTTTGGTCTTTGTGTGCGTTTGATCTGTGTGTGTGTTTGATCTGTGTGTGTGTTTGATCTGTGTGTGTGTGTTTGATCTTTTTATGTGTTTAGTCTGTGTGTGTTTGGTCTGTGTGTGTGTGTGTTTGATCTGTGTATGTGTGTGTTTGACCTGTGTGTGTGTTTGATCTGCGTGTGTGTTTGGTCAGTGTGTGTGTTTGATATTTGTGTGTTTGGTAAGTGTTTGTGTTTGATCTGTGTGTGTGTTTAGTCTGTGTGTGTGTTTTGCATGTGTGTGTTTGGTCTGTGTGTGTTTCGTCTGGAATTGTTTGGTCTGTGTGTGTGTTTGGTCTGTGTGTGTTTGGTCTGTGTGTGTGTTTGATCTGAGTGTGTGTGTAGTCTGTGTGTTTTTGGTATGAGTGTGTGTTTGGTCTGTGTGTGTTTGGTCTGCAAGTGTTTGGTCTGTGTTTGTGTTTGGTCTGTGTGTGTTAGGTCTGTGTGTGTTTTTGATATGTGTGTGTGTTTGGTCTGTGTGTGTGTTTGGTCTGTGTGTGTGTTTGGTCTGTGTGTGTGTTTAGTCTGTGTGTGTGTTTTGTATGTGTGTGTTTGGTCTGTAATTGTTTGGTCTGTGTGTGTGTTTGGTCTGTGTGTGTGTTTGGTCTGTGTGTGTTTGGTCTGTGTGTGTGTTTGATCTGAGTGTGTGTTTAGTCTGTGTGTTTTTGGTATGAGTGTGTGTTAGGTCTGTGTGTGTTTGGTCTGCAAGTGTTTGGTCTGCGTTTGTGTTTGGTCTGTGTGTATTAGGTCTGTGTCTGTTTTTGATATGTGTGTGTGTGTTGGTCTGTGTGTGTGTTTGGTCTGTGTGTGTGTTTGGTCTGTGTGTTTGGTCTGTGTGTGTGTTTAGTCTGTGTGTGTGATTTGTATGTGTGTGATTGGCCTGTGTGTGTTTGGTCTGTAGGTGTTTGGTCTGTGTGTGTGTTTGGTCTGTGTGTGTTTCGTCTGTGTGTGTGTTTGATCTGTGTGTGTGTTTAGTCTGTGTGTGTTTGGTCTGTGTGTGGTTGGTCTGTAAGTGTTTGGTCTGTGTGTGTTTGCTCTGTGTGTGTGTTTGGTCTGTGTGTGCGTTGGTCTGTAATAGTTTGGTCTGTGTGTTTTTGGTCTGTGTGTGAGTTTTAGGTCTGTAAGTGTTTGGTCTGTAAGTGTTTGGTCTGTAAGTGTTTTGTCTGTGTGTGTGTTTGATCTGTGTGTGTGTTTGGTCTATAAGTGTTTAGTATGAGTGTGTTTGGTCTGTAAGTGTTTGGTCTGTGTGTGTGTTTGGTCTGTAGGTGTGTGGTTAGTGCGTATGTTTGTTCTTTAAGTGTTCGGTCTGTGTGTGTTTGGTCTGTGTGTGTGTTTGATTTGTGTGTTTGTTTCGTCTGTGTGTGTGTTTGATCTGTGTGTATGTTTGGTCTGTGTGTGTTTGGTCTGTGTGTGTGTTTGGTCTGTGTGTATGTTTGATCTGTGTGTGTGTTTGATCTGTGTGCGTGTTTGGTTTGTGTGTGTGTTTGGTCTGAGTGTGAATTTGATCTATGTGTGTGTTTGATATGTGTGTGTGTTTGATCTGTATTTTTGTTTGATCTGTGTTTGTGTTTGATCTGTGTGTGTGTTTTTTCTGTAAGTGTTTGGTCTGTGTGTGTGTTTGGTCTGTAAGTGTTTGGTCTGTGTGTGTTTGGTCTTTGTGTGTTTGGTCTGTGTGTGTGATTGATCTGTGTGTGTGTTTGATCTGTGTGTGTGTTTGATCTGTGTGTGTGATTGGTTTGTGTGTGTGTTTGGTTTGAATGTGCATTTGATCTGTGTGTGTGTTTGGTCTGTAAGTGTTTGGTCTGTGTGTGTTTGGTCTGTAAGTGCTTGGTCTGTGTGTGTTTGGTCTGTGTGCGTGTTTGGTCTGTAAGTGTTTGGTCTGTGTGTGTGTTTGGTCTGTAAGTGTTTGGTCTGTGTGTGTTTGGTCTTTGTGTGTTTGGTCTGTGTGTGTGCTTGATATGTGTGTGTGTTTGATCTGTGAGTGTCTTTTATCTGTGTGTGTGATTGGTTTGTGTGTGTGTTTGGTCTGAATGTGCATTTGATCTGTGTGTGTGTTTGGTCTGTGTGTGTGTTTAGTTTGTGAGTGTGTTTGATCTGTGTGTGTGTTTGGTGTGTAAGTGTTTGATCTGTGTGTGTGTTTGATCTGTGTTTGTGTTAGATCTGTGTGTGTGTTTGGTCCGTGTGTGTGTTTGATCTGTGTGTGTGTGTTTGGTCTGTGTGTGTTTGGTCTGTGTGTGTGTTTGGTCTGTGTGTGTTTCGTCTGTGTGTGTTTGGTCTGTATGTGTGTTAAACTGTGTGTGTTTGTTTGATCTGTGTATGTGTTTGGTCTGTGTGTTTTTGGTCGGTGTGTGTGTTTGATCTGTGTGTGTGTTTGAACTGTGTGTGTGTTTGGTCTGTAAGTGTTTGGTCTGAGTGTGTGTTTGATATGTGTGTGTGTGTTTGATCTGTGTGTGCTTGATCTGTGTGTGTTTTTGATCTGTGTGTCTGTAAGTGTTTGTTCTGTAAGTGTTTTGTCTGTGTGAGTGTTTGATCTGTGTGTGTTTGATCAGTGTGTTTTTTTGATCTGTGGGTCTATAAGTGTTTGGTCTGCAAGTGTTTGGTCTGTGTGTGTGTTTGATCTGTGTGTGTGTTTGATCTGTGTGTGTGTGTTTGGTCTGTGTGTGTGTGGTTGATCTCTGTGTGTGTTTGGTATGTGTGTGTGTTTGGTCTGTGTGTGTTTGATATGTGTGTGTGTTTGGTCTATGTGTGTGTTTGATCTGTGTGTGTGTTTGATTTGTGTGTGTGTTTGGTCTGTGTGTGTGTTTGATCTGTGTGTATGTTTGGTCTGTGTTTGTTTTGTCTGTGTGTGTGTTTGATCTGTGTGTGTGTTTGATCTGTGTGTGTGTTTGATCTGTGTGTGTGTTTGGTTTGTGTGTGTGTGTTTGGTCTGAGTGTGAATTTGATCTGTGTGCCTTTGGTCCGTAAGTGTTTGATCTGTGTGTGTGTTTGATCTGTGTTTGTGTTTGATCTGTGTGTGTGTTTGGTCCGTGTGTGTGTTTGATCTGTGTGTGTGTTTGGTCTGTGTGTGATTGGTCTGTGTGTGTGTTTGGTCTGTGTGTGTTTCGTCTGTGTGTGTTTGGTCTGTATGTGTGTTAAACTGTGTGTGTTTGTTTGATCTGTGTATGTGTTTGGTCTGTGTGTTTTTGGTCGGTGTGTGTTTGATCTGTGTGTGTGTTTGAACTGTGTGTGTGTTTGGTCTGTAAGTGTTTGGTCTGAGTGTGTGTTTGATATGTGTGTGTGTGTTTGATCTGTGTGTGCTTGATCTGTGTGTGTTTTTGATCTGTGTGTCTGTAAGTGTTTGTTCTGTAAGTGTTTGGTCTGTGTGAGTGTTTGATCTGTGTGTGTTTGATCTGTGTATTTTTTTGATCTGTGTGTCTGTAAGTGTTTGGTCTGCAAGTGTTTGGTCTGTGTGTGTGTTTGATCTGTGTGTGTGTTTGATCTGTGTGTGTGTGTTTGGTCTGTGTGTGTGTGTTTGATCTCTGTGTGTGTTTGGTATGTGTGTGTGTTTGGTCTGTGTGTGTTTGATATGTGTGTGTTTTGGTCTATGTGTGTGTTTGATCTGTGTGTGTTTGATTTGTGTGTGTGTTTGGTCTGTGTGTGTGTTTGATCTGTGTGTATGTTTGGTCTGTGTTTGTTTTGTCTGTGTGTGTGTTTGATCTGTGTGTGTGTTTGATCTGTGTGTGTGTTTGATCTGTGTGTGTGTTTGGTTTGTGTGTGTGTTTGGTCTGAGTGTGAATTTGATCTGTGTGCCTTTGGTCCGTAAGTGTTTGATCTGTGTGTGTGTTTGATCTGTGTTTGTGTTTGATCTGTGTGTGTTT
>NW_027189164.1:542827-560668 GCF_040958095.1 Procambarus clarkii
AGCTCTCCTCACCATGTCTCACACAAGCTCTTCTCACCAGGCCTCACACCAGCTCTCCTCACCATGCCTCACACCAGCTCTCTTTCCCATGCCTCACACCAGCTCTCCTCACCATGTCTCACACAAGCTCTTCTCACCAGGCTTCACACCAGCTCTCCTCAGCAGGCCTCACACCAGCTCTCCTCCCCAGGCCTCACACCAGCTCTTCTCACCAGGCCTCACACCAGCTTTCCTCACCAGGCCTCACACCAGCTTTCCTCACCAGGAATCACACCAGCTTTTCTCACCAGGCCTCACACCAGCTCTCCTCACCAGGCCTCACACCAGGTTTCCTCACCAGGTCTAACACCAGCTCTCCTCACCAGGCCTCACACCAGCTCCACTCACCAGACCTCACACCAGCTCTCCTAACCATGCCTCACACCAGCTCTCCTCACCAGGCCTCCCACCTGCTCTCCTCACCATGCCTCACACCAGTTCTCCTCACCATGCCTCACACCAGCTCTCTTTCCCATGCCTCACACCAGCTCTCCTCACCATGTCTCACACAAGCTCTTCTCACCAGGCTTCACACCAGCTCTCCTCAGCAGGCCTCACACCAGCTCTTCTCACCAGGCCTCACACCTGCTTTCCTCACCAGGCCTCACACCAGCTTTCCTCACCATGCCTCACACCAGCTCTCCTCACCAGGCCTCACACCAGCTCTCCTCACCATGTCTCACACAAGCTCTTCTCACCAGGCCTCACACCAGCTCTCCTCACCATGCCTCACACCAGCTCTCTGTCCCATGCCTCACACCAGCTCTCCTCACCATGCCTCACACCAGCTCTCCTCACCATGTCTCACACAAGCTCTTCTCACCAGGCCTCACACCAGCTCTCCTCAGCAGGCCTCACACCAGCTCTTCTCACCAGGCCTCACACCAGCTTTCCTCACCATGCCTCACACCAGCTTTCCTCACCAGGCCTCACACCAGCTTTCCTCACCATGCCTCACACCAGCTTTCCTCACCAGGTCTAACACCAGCTCTCCTCACCAGAACTCACACCAGCTCCACTCACCATGCCTCACACCAGCTCTCCTCACCATGCCTCACACCAGCTCTCCTCACCATGCCTCACACCAGCTCTCCTCACCATGCCTCACACCAGCTCTCCTCACCAGGCCTCACACCTGCTCTCCTCACTATGCCTCACACCAGCTCTTCTCACCAGGCCTAACACCTGCTCTCCACACCAGGCCTCACACCTGCTCTCCTCACCAAGCTTCACACCTGCTCTCCTCACCAGGCCTCAAACCTGCTCTCCTCACAAGGCCTCACACCTGCTCTCCTCACCAGGCCTCACACCTGCTCTCCTCACCAGGCCTCACACCGGCACTCCTCAACAGGCCTCACACCAGCTCTCCTCACCATGCCTCACACCAGCTCTCCTCACCAGGCCTTACACCAGCTCTCCTCACCATGTCTCACACAAGCTCTTCTCACCAGGCCTCACACCAGCTCTCCTCACCATGTCTCACACCAGCTCTTCTCACCATGCCTCACACCAGCTCTCCTCACCATGTCTCACACAAGCTCTTCTCACCAGGCCTCACACCAGCTCTCCTCAGCAGGCCTCACACCAGCTCTTCTCACCAGGCCTCACACCAGCTTTCCTCACCAGGCCTCACACCAGCTTTCCTCACCAGGCCTCACACCAGCTTTCCTCACCAGGCCTCACACCAGCTCTCCTCACCAGGCCTCACACCAGCTCTCCTCACCAGGTCTAACTCCAGCTCTCCTCACCAGGCCTCACACCAGCTCCACTCACCATGCCTCACACCAGCTGTCCTCACAATGCCTCACACCAGCTCTCCTCACCATGCCTCACACCAGCTGTCCTCACAATGCCTCACACCAGCTCTCCTCACCAGGCCTCAAACCTGCTCTCCTCACTATGCCTCACACCAGCTCTCCTCACCAGGCCTCACACCTGCTCTCCTCACCAGGCCTCACACCTGCTCTCCTCACCAGGCCTCACACCTGCTCTCCTCACCAGGCCTCACACCTGCTCTCCTCACCAGGCCTCACATCTGCTCTCCTCACCAGGCCTCACACCTGCTCTCCTCACCAGGCCTCACACCAGCTCTCCTCAACAGGCCTCACACCTGCTCTCCTCACCAGGCCTCACACCTGCTCTCCTCATCAGGCCTCACACCTGCTCTCCTCACCATGCCTCACACCAGCTCTCCTCACCATGCCTCACACTAGCTCTCCTCACCAGTCCTCACACCTGCTCTCCTCACTATACCTCACACCAGCTCTCCTCACGAGGCCTAACACCTGCTCTCCTCACCAGGCCTCACACCTGCTCTCCTCACCAGGCCTCACACCTGCTCTCCTCACCAGGCCTCACACCTGCTCTCCTCACCAGGCCTCACACCTGCTCTCCTCACCAGGCCTCACGCCTGCTCTCCTCACCAGGCCTCACACCAGCTCTCCTCACCAGGCCTCACACCAGCTCTCCTCACCATGCCTCACACCAGCTCTCCTCACCAGGCCTCACACCAGCTCTCCTCACCATGTCTCACACAAGCTCTTCTCACCAGGCCTCACACCAGCTCTCCTCACCATGCCTCACACCAGCTCTCTTTCCCATGCCTCACACCAGCTCTCCTCACCATGTCTCACACAAGCTCTTCTCACCAGGCTTCACACCAGCTCTCCTCAGCAGGCCTCACACCAGCTCTTCTCACCAGGCCTCACACCTGCTTTCCTCACCAGGCCTCACACCAGCTTTCCTCACCATGCCTCACACCAGCTCTCCTCACCAGGCCTCACACCAGCTCTCCTCACCATGTCTCACACAAGCTCTTCTCACCAGGCCTCACACCAGCTCTCCTCACCATGCCTCACACCAGCTCTCTTTCCCATGCCTCACACCAGCTCTCCTCACCATGTCTCACACAAGCTCTTCTCACCAGGCTTCACACCAGCTCTCCTCAGCAGGCCTCACACCAGCTCTCCTCCCCAGGCCTCACACCAGCTCTTCTCACCAGGCCTCACACCAGCTTTCCTCACCAGGCCTCACACCAGCTTTCCTCACCAGGAATCACACCAGCTTTTCTCACCAGGCCTCACACCAGCTCTCCTCACCAGGCCTCACACCAGGTTTCCTCACCAGGTCTAACACCAGCTCTCCTCACCAGGCCTCACACCAGCTCCACTCACCAGACCTCACACCAGCTCTCCTAACCATGCCTCACACCAGCTCTCCTCACCAGGCCTCCCACCTGCTCTCCTCACCATGCCTCACACCAGTTCTCCTCACCAGGCCTCCCACCTGCTCTCCTCACTATGCCTCACACCAGCTCTCCTCACCAGGCCTCACACCTGCTCTCCTCACCAGGACTCACACCTGCTCTCCTCACCAGGCCTCACACCTGCTCTCCTCACCAGGCCTCACACCTGCTCTCCTCACCAGGCCTCACACCTGCTCTCCTCACCAGGCCTTACACCTGCTCTCCTCACCAGGCCTCACACCAGCTCTCCTCACCAGGCCTCACATCTGCTCTCCTCAACAGGCCTCACACCTGCTCTCCTCACCAGGCATCACACCTGCTCTCCTCACCAGGCCTCACACCTGCTCTCCTCACCAGGCCTCACACCTGCTCTCCTCACCAGGCCTCACACCTGCTCTCCTCACCAGGTCTCACACCTGCTCTCCTCACCAGGCCTCACACCTGCTCTCCTCACCAGGCCTCACACCTGCTCTCCTCACCAGGCCTCACGCCTGCTCTCCTCACCAGGCCTCACACCAGCTCTCCTCACCAGGCCTCACACCAGCTCTCCTCACCATGCCTCACACCAGCTCTCCTCACCAGGCCTCACACCAGCTCTCCTCACCATGTCTCACACAAGCTCTTCTCACCAGGCCTCACACCAGCTCTCCTCACCATGCTTCACACCAGCTCTCCTCACCATGCCTCACACCAGCTCTCCTCACCATGTCTCACACAAGCTCTTCTCACCTGGCCTCACACCAGCTCTCCTCAGCAGGCCTCACACCAGCTCTTCTCACCAGGCCTCACACCAGCTTTCCTCACCAGGCCTCACACCAGCTTTCCTCACCAGGCCTCACACCAGCTTTCCTCACCAGGCTTCACACCAGCTCTCCTCACCAGGCCTCACGCCAGCTTTCCTCACCAGGTCTAACTCCACCTCTCCTCACCAGGCCTCACACCAGCTCCACTCACCATGACTCACACCAGCTCTCCTCACCATGCCTCACACCAGCTCTCCTCACCAGGCCTCACACCTGCTCTCCTCACTATGCCTCACACCAGCTCTCCTCACCAGGCCTCACACCTGCTCTCCTCACCAGGCCTCACACCTGCTCTCCTCACCAGGCCTCACACCTGCTCTCCTCACCAGGCCTCACACCAGCTCTCCTCACCTGGCCTCACACCTGCTCTCCTCACCAGGCCTCACACCTGTTTTCCTCACCATGCCTCACACCTGCTCTCCTCACCAGGCCTCACGCCTGCTCTCCTCACCAGGCCTCACACCTGCTCTCCTCACCAGGCCTCACACCTGCTCTCCTCACCAGGCCTCACACAAGCTCTGCTCACCAGGCCTCACACCAGCTCTCCTCACCAGGCCTCCCACCTGCTCTCCTCACTATGCCTCACACCAGCTCTCCTCACCAGGCCTCACACCAGCTCTTCTCACCAGGCCTCACACCAGCTTTCCTCACCAGGCCTCACACCAGCTTTCCTCACCAGGACTCACACCTGCTCTCCTCACCAGGCCTCACACCTGCTCTCCTCACCAGGCCTCACACCTGCTCTCCTCACCAGGCCTCACACCTGCTCTCCTCACCTGGCCTCACGCCTGCTCTCCTCACCAGGCCTCACACCAGCTCTCCTCACCAGGCCTCACACCAGCTCTCCTCACCATGCCTCACACCAGCTCTCCTCACCAGGCCTCACACCAGCTCTCCTCACCATGTCTCACACAAGCTCTTCTCACCAGGCCTCACACCAGCTCTCCTCACAATGCCTCACACCAGCTCTCCTCACCATGCCTCACACCAGCTCTCCTCACCATGTCTCACACAAGCTCTTCTCACCAGGCCTCACACCAGCTCTCCTCAGCAGGCCTCACACCAGCTCTTCTCACCAGGCCTCACACCAGCTCTCCTCACCAGGCCTCCCACCTGCTCTCCTCACTATGCCTCACACCAGCTCTCCTCACCAGGCCTCACACCTGCTCTCCTCACCAGGACTCACACCTGCTCTCCTCATCAGGCCTCACACCTGCTCTCCTCACCAGGCCTCACACCTGCTCTCCTCACCAGGCCTCACACCTGCTCTCCTCACCAGGCCTCACACCTGCTCTCCTCACCAGGCCTCACACCAGCTCTCCTCACAAGGCCTCACCTCTGCTCTCCTCAACAGGCCTCACACCTCCTCTCCTCACAAGGCATCACACCTGCTCTCCTCACCAGGCCTCACACCAGCTCTTCTCACCAGGCCTCACACCAGCTTTCCTCACCAGGCCTCACACCAGCTCTCCTCACCAGGCCTCACACCAGCTCTTCTCACCAGGCCTCACACCAGCTTTCCTCACCAGGCCTCACACCAGCTTTCCTCACCAGGAATCACACCAGCTTTTCTCACCAGGCCTCACACCAGCTCTCCTCACCAGGCCTCACACCAGGTTTCCTCACCAGGTCTAACACCAGCTCTCCTCACCAGGCCTCACACCAGCTCCACTCACCAGACCTCACACCAGCTCTCCTCACCATGCCTCACACCAGCTCTCCTCACGAGGCCTAACACCTGCTCTCCTCACCAGGCCTCACACCTGCTCTCCTCACCAGGCCTCACACCTGCTCTCCTCACCAGGCCTCACACCTGCTCTCCTCACCAGGCCTCACACCTGCTCTCCTCACCAGGCCTCACGCCTGCTCTCCTCACCAGGCCTCACACCAGCTCTCCTCACCAGGCCTCACACCAGCTCTCCTCACCATGCCTCACACCAGCTCTCCTCACCAGGCCTCACACCAGCTCTCCTCACCATGTCTCACACAAGCTCTTCTCACCAGGCCTCACACCAGCTCTCCTCACCATGCCTCACACCAGCTCTCTTTCCCATGCCTCACACCAGCTCTCCTCACCATGTCTCACACAAGCTCTTCTCACCAGGCTTCACACCAGCTCTCCTCAGCAGGCCTCACACCAGCTCTTCTCACCAGGCCTCACACCTGCTTTCCTCACCAGGCCTCACACCAGCTTTCCTCACCATGCCTCACACCAGCTCTCCTCACCAGGCCTCACACCAGCTCTCCTCACCATGTCTCACACAAGCTCTTCTCACCAGGCCTCACACCAGCTCTCCTCACCATGCCTCACACCAGCTCTCTTTCCCATGCCTCACACCAGCTCTCCTCACCATGTCTCACACAAGCTCTTCTCACCAGGCTTCACACCAGCTCTCCTCAGCAGGCCTCACACCAGCTCTCCTCCCCAGGCCTCACACCAGCTCTTCTCACCAGGCCTCACACCAGCTTTCCTCACCAGGCCTCACACCAGCTTTCCTCACCAGGAATCACACCAGCTTTTCTCACCAGGCCTCACACCAGCTCTCCTCACCAGGCCTCACACCAGGTTTCCTCACCAGGTCTAACACCAGCTCTCCTCACCAGGCCTCACACCAGCTCCACTCACCAGACCTCACACCAGCTCTCCTAACCATGCCTCACACCAGCTCTCCTCACCAGGCCTCCCACCTGCTCTCCTCACCATGCCTCACACCAGTTCTCCTCACCAGGCCTCCCACCTGCTCTCCTCACTATGCCTCACACCAGCTCTCCTCACCAGGCCTCACACCTGCTCTCCTCACCAGGACTCACACCTGCTCTCCTCACCAGGCCTCACACCTGCTCTCCTCACCAGGCCTCACACCTGCTCTCCTCACCAGGCCTCACACCTGCTCTCCTCACCAGGCCTTACACCTGCTCTCCTCACCAGGCCTCACACCAGCTCTCCTCACCAGGCCTCACATCTGCTCTCCTCAACAGGCCTCACACCTGCTCTCCTCACCAGGCATCACACCTGCTCTCCTCACCAGGCCTCACACCTGCTCTCCTCACCAGGCCTCACACCTGCTCTCCTCACCAGGCCTCACACCTGCTCTCCTCACCAGGTCTCACACCTGCTCTCCTCACCAGGCCTCACACCTGCTCTCCTCACCAGGCCTCACACCTGCTCTCCTCACCAGGCCTCACGCCTGCTCTCCTCACCAGGCCTCACACCAGCTCTCCTCACCAGGCCTCACACCAGCTCTCCTCACCATGCCTCACACCAGCTCTCCTCACCAGGCCTCACACCAGCTCTCCTCACCATGTCTCACACAAGCTCTTCTCACCAGGCCTCACACCAGCTCTCCTCACCATGCTTCACACCAGCTCTCCTCACCATGCCTCACACCAGCTCTCCTCACCATGTCTCACACAAGCTCTTCTCACCTGGCCTCACACCAGCTCTCCTCAGCAGGCCTCACACCAGCTCTTCTCACCAGGCCTCACACCAGCTTTCCTCACCAGGCCTCACACCAGCTTTCCTCACCAGGCCTCACACCAGCTTTCCTCACCAGGCTTCACACCAGCTCTCCTCACCAGGCCTCACGCCAGCTTTCCTCACCAGGTCTAACTCCACCTCTCCTCACCAGGCCTCACACCAGCTCCACTCACCATGACTCACACCAGCTCTCCTCACCATGCCTCACACCAGCTCTCCTCACCAGGCCTCACACCTGCTCTCCTCACTATGCCTCACACCAGCTCTCCTCACCAGGCCTCACACCTGCTCTCCTCACCAGGCCTCACACCTGCTCTCCTCACCAGGCCTCACACCTGCTCTCCTCACCAGGCCTCACACCAGCTCTCCTCACCTGGCCTCACACCTGCTCTCCTCACCAGGCCTCACACCTGTTTTCCTCACCATGCCTCACACCTGCTCTCCTCACCAGGCCTCACGCCTGCTCTCCTCACCAGGCCTCACACCTGCTCTCCTCACCAGGCCTCACACCTGCTCTCCTCACCAGGCCTCACACAAGCTCTGCTCACCAGGCCTCACACCAGCTCTCCTCACCAGGCCTCCCACCTGCTCTCCTCACTATGCCTCACACCAGCTCTCCTCACCAGGCCTCACACCAGCTCTTCTCACCAGGCCTCACACCAGCTTTCCTCACCAGGCCTCACACCAGCTTTCCTCACCAGGACTCACACCTGCTCTCCTCACCAGGCCTCACACCTGCTCTCCTCACCAGGCCTCACACCTGCTCTCCTCACCAGGCCTCACACCTGCTCTCCTCACCTGGCCTCACGCCTGCTCTCCTCACCAGGCCTCACACCAGCTCTCCTCACCAGGCCTCACACCAGCTCTCCTCACCATGCCTCACACCAGCTCTCCTCACCAGGCCTCACACCAGCTCTCCTCACCATGTCTCACACAAGCTCTTCTCACCAGGCCTCACACCAGCTCTCCTCACAATGCCTCACACCAGCTCTCCTCACCATGCCTCACACCAGCTCTCCTCACCATGTCTCACACAAGCTCTTCTCACCAGGCCTCACACCAGCTCTCCTCAGCAGGCCTCACACCAGCTCTTCTCACCAGGCCTCACACCAGCTCTCCTCACCAGGCCTCCCACCTGCTCTCCTCACTATGCCTCACACCAGCTCTCCTCACCAGGCCTCACACCTGCTCTCCTCACCAGGACTCACACCTGCTCTCCTCATCAGGCCTCACACCTGCTCTCCTCACCAGGCCTCACACCTGCTCTCCTCACCAGGCCTCACACCTGCTCTCCTCACCAGGCCTCACACCTGCTCTCCTCACCAGGCCTCACACCAGCTCTCCTCACAAGGCCTCACCTCTGCTCTCCTCAACAGGCCTCACACCTCCTCTCCTCACAAGGCATCACACCTGCTCTCCTCACCAGGCCTCACACCAGCTCTTCTCACCAGGCCTCACACCAGCTTTCCTCACCAGGCCTCACACCAGCTCTCCTCACCAGGCCTCACACCAGCTCTTCTCACCAGGCCTCACACCAGCTTTCCTCACCAGGCCTCACACCAGCTTTCCTCACCAGGAATCACACCAGCTTTTCTCACCAGGCCTCACACCAGCTCTCCTCACCAGGCCTCACACCAGGTTTCCTCACCAGGTCTAACACCAGCTCTCCTCACCAGGCCTCACACCAGCTCCACTCACCAGACCTCACACCAGCTCTCCTCACCATGCCTCACACCAGCTCTCCTCACCAGGCCCCCCACCTGCTCTCCTCACTATGCCTCACACCAGCTCTCCTCACCAGGCCTCACACCTGCTCTCCTCACCAGGACTCACACCTGCTCTCCTCACCAGGCCTCACACCTGCTCTCCTCACCAGGCCTCACACCTGCTCTCCTCACCAGGCCTCACACCTGCTCTCCTCACCAGGCCTCACACCTGCTCTCCTCACCAGGCCTCACACCAGCTCTCCTCACCAGGCCTCACATCTGCTCTCCTCAACAGGCCTCACACCTGCTCTCCTCACCAGGCATCACACCTGCTCTCCTCACCAGGCCTCACACCTGCTCTCCTCACCAGGCCTCACACCTGCTCTCCTCACCAGGCCTCACACCTGCTCTCCTCACCAGGCCTCACACCTGCTCTCCTCACTAGGCCTCACACCTGCTCTCCTCACCAGGCCTCACACCTGCTCTCCTCACCAGGCCTCACACCTGCTCTCCTCACCTGGCCTCACGCCTGCTCTCCTCACCAGGCCTCACACCAGCTCTCCTCACCAGGCCTCACACCAGCTCTCCTCACCATGCCTCACACCAGCTCTCCTCACCAGGCCTCACACCAGCTCTCCTCACCATGTCTCACACAAGCTCTTCTCACGAGGCCTCACACCAGCTCTCCTCACAATGCCTCACACCAGCTCTCCTCACCATGCCTCACACCAGCTCTCCTCACCATGTCTCACACAAGCTCTTCTCACCAGGCCTCACACCAGCTCTCCTCAGCAGGCCTCACACCAGCTCTTCTCACCAGGCCTCACACCAGCTTTCCTCACCAGGCCTCACACCAGCTTTCCTCACCAGGCCTCACACCAGCTTTCCTCACCAGGCCTCACACCAGCTCTCCTCACCAGGCCTCACGCCAGCTTTCCTCACCAGGTCTAACTCCACCTCTCCTCACCAGGCCTCACACCAGCTCCACTCACCATGACGCACACCAGCTCTCCTCACCATGCCTCACACCAGCTCTCCTCACCATGCCTCACACCAGCTCTCCTCACCAGGCCTCACACCTGCTCTCCTCACCATGTCTCACACAAGCTCTTCTCACCAGGCCTCACACCAGCTCTCCTCTAGATGCCTCACACCAGCTCTCCTCACCATGCCTCACACCAGCTCTCCTCACCATGTCTCACACAAGCTCTTCTCACCAGGCCTCACACCAGCTCTCCTCAGCAGGCCTCACACCAGCTCTTCTCACCAGGCCTCACACCAGCTTTCCTCACCATGCCTCACACCAGCTTTCCTCACCAGGCCTCACACCAGCTTTCCTCACCATGCCTCACACCAGCTTTCCTCACCAGGTCTAACACCAGCTCTCCTCACCAGAACTCACACCAGCTCCACTCACCATGCCTCACACCAGCTCTCCTCACCATGCCTCACACCAGCTCTCCTCACCATGCCTCACACCAGCTCTCCTCACCATGCCTCACACCAGCTCTCCTCACCAGGCCTCACACCTGCTCTCCTCACTATGCCTCACACCAGCTCTTCTCACCAGGCCTAACACCTGCTCTCCACACCAGGCCTCACACCTGCTCTCCTCACCAAGCTTCACACCTGCTCTCCTCACCAGGCCTCACACCTGCTCTCCTCACAAGGCCTCACACCTGCTCTCCTCACCAGGCCTCACACCTGCTCTCCTCACCAGGCCTCACACCGGCACTCCTCAACAGGCCTCACACCAGCTCTCCTCACCATGCCTCACACCAGCTCTCCTCACCAGGCCTTACACCAGCTCTCCTCACCATGTCTCACACAAGCTCTTCTCACCAGGCCTCACACCAGCTCTCCTCACCATGTCTCACACCAGCTCTTCTCACCATGCCTCACACCAGCTCTCCTCACCATGTCTCACACAAGCTCTTCTCACCAGGCCTCACACCAGCTCTCCTCAGCAGGCCTCACACCAGCTCTTCTCACCAGGCCTCACACCAGCTTTCCTCACCAGGCCTCACACCAGCTTTCCTCACCAGGCCTCACACCAGCTTTCCTCACCAGGCCTCACACCAGCTCTCCTCACCAGGCCTCACACCAGCTCTCCTCACCAGGTCTAACTCCAGCTCTCCTCACCAGGCCTCACACCAGCTCCACTCACCATGCCTCACACCAGCTGTCCTCACAATGCCTCACACCAGCTCTCCTCACCATGCCTCACACCAGCTGTCCTCACAATGCCTCACACCAGCTCTCCTCACCAGGCCTCAAACCTGCTCTCCTCACTATGCCTCACACCAGCTCTCCTCACCAGGCCTCACACCTGCTCTCCTCACCAGGCCTCACACCTGCTCTCCTCACCAGGCCTCACACCTGCTCTCCTCACCAGGCCTCACACCTGCTCTCCTCACCAGGCCTCACACCTGCTCTCCTCACCAGGCCTCACACCTGCTCTCCTCACCAGGCCTCACACCAGCTCTCCTCAACAGGCCTCACACCTGCTCTCCTCACCAGGCCTCACACCTGCTCTCCTCATCAGGCCTCACACCTGCTCTCCTCACCATGCCTCACACCAGCTCTCCTCACCATGCCTCACACTAGCTCTCCTCACCAGTCCTCACACCTGCTCTCCTCACTATACCTCACACCAGCTCTCCTCACGAGGCCTAACACCTGCTCTCCTCACCAGGCCTCACACCTGCTCTCCTCACCAGGCCTCACACCTGCTCTCCTCACCAGGCCTCACACCTGCTCTCCTCACCAGGCCTCACACCTGCTCTCCTCACCAGGCCTCACACCAGCTTTCCTCACCATGCCTCACACCAGCTCTCCTCACCAGGCCTCACACCAGCTCTCCTCACCATGTCTCACACAAGCTCTTCTCACCAGGCCTCACACCAGCTCTCCTCACCATGCCTCACACCAGCTCTCTTTCCCATGCCTCACACCAGCTCTCCTCACCATGTCTCACACAAGCTCTTCTCACCAGGCTTCACACCAGCTCTCCTCAGCAGGCCTCACACCAGCTCTCCTCCCCAGGCCTCACACCAGCTCTTCTCACCAGGCCTCACACCAGCTTTCCTCACCAGGCCTCACACCAGCTTTCCTCACCAGGAATCACACCAGCTTTTCTCACCAGGCCTCACACCAGCTCTCCTCACCAGGCCTCACACCAGGTTTCCTCACCAGGTCTAACACCAGCTCTCCTCACCAGGCCTCACACCAGCTCCACTCACCAGACCTCACACCAGCTCTCCTAACCATGCCTCACACCAGCTCTCCTCACCAGGCCTCCCACCTGCTCTCCTCACCATGCCTCACACCAGTTCTCCTCACCAGGCCTCCCACCTGCTCTCCTCACTATGCCTCACACCAGCTCTCCTCACCAGGCCTCACACCTGCTCTCCTCACCAGGACTCACACCTGCTCTCCTCACCAGGCCTCACACCTGCTCTCCTCACCAGGCCTCACACCTGCTCTCCTCACCAGGCCTCACACCTGCTCTCCTCACCAGGCCTTACACCTGCTCTCCTCACCAGGCCTCACACCAGCTCTCCTCACCAGGCCTCACATCTGCTCTCCTCAACAGGCCTCACACCTGCTCTCCTCACCAGGCATCACACCTGCTCTCCTCACCAGGCCTCACACCTGCTCTCCTCACCAGGCCTCACACCTGCTCTCCTCACCAGGCCTCACACCTGCTCTCCTCACCAGGTCTCACACCTGCTCTCCTCACCAGGCCTCACACCTGCTCTCCTCACCAGGCCTCACACCTGCTCTCCTCACCAGGCCTCACGCCTGCTCTCCTCACCAGGCCTCACACCAGCTCTCCTCACCAGGCCTCACACCAGCTCTCCTCACCATGCCTCACACCAGCTCTCCTCACCAGGCCTCACACCAGCTCTCCTCACCATGTCTCACACAAGCTCTTCTCACCAGGCCTCACACCAGCTCTCCTCACCATGCTTCACACCAGCTCTCCTCACCATGCCTCACACCAGCTCTCCTCACCATGTCTCACACAAGCTCTTCTCACCTGGCCTCACACCAGCTCTCCTCAGCAGGCCTCACACCAGCTCTTCTCACCAGGCCTCACACCAGCTTTCCTCACCAGGCCTCACACCAGCTTTCCTCACCAGGCCTCACACCAGCTTTCCTCACCAGGCCTCACACCAGCTCTCCTCACCAGGCCTCACGCCAGCTTTCCTCACCAGGTCTAACTCCACCTCTCCTCACCAGGCCTCACACCAGCTCCACTCACCATGACTCACACCAGCTCTCCTCACCATGCCTCACACCAGCTCTCCTCACCAGGCCTCACACCTGCTCTCCTCACTATGCCTCACACCAGCTCTCCTCACCAGGCCTCACACCTGCTCTCCTCACCAGGCCTCACACCTGCTCTCCTCACCAGGCCTCACACCTGCTCTCCTCACCAGGCCTCACACCAGCTCTCCTCACCTGGCCTCACACCTGCTCTCCTCACCAGGCCTCACACCTGTTTTCCTCACCATGCCTCACACCTGCTCTCCTCACCAGGCCTCACGCCTGCTCTCCTCACCAGGCCTCACACCTGCTCTCCTCACCAGGCCTCACACCTGCTCTCCTCACCAGGCCTCACACAAGCTCTGCTCACCAGGCCTCACACCAGCTCTCCTCACCAGGCCTCCCACCTGCTCTCCTCACTATGCCTCACACCAGCTCTCCTCACCAGGCCTCACACCAGCTCTTCTCACCAGGCCTCACACCAGCTTTCCTCACCAGGCCTCACACCAGCTTTCCTCACCAGGACTCACACCTGCTCTCCTCACCAGGCCTCACACCTGCTCTCCTCACCAGGCCTCACACCTGCTCTCCTCACCAGGCCTCACACCTGCTCTCCTCACCAGGCCTCACACCTGCTCTCCTCACCAGGCCTCACACCAGCTCTCCTCACCAGGCCTCACATCTGCTCTCCTCAACAGGCCTCACACCTGCTCTCCTCACCAGGCATCACACCTGCTCTCCTCACCAGGCCTCACACCAGCTCTCCTCACCAGGCCTCACACCAGCTCTTCTCACCAGGCCTCACACCAGCTTTCCTCACCAGGCCTCACACCAGCTTTCCTCACCAGGAATCACACCAGCTTTTCTCACCAGGCCTCACACCAGCTCTCCTCACCAGGCCTCACACCAGGTTTCCTCACCAGGTCTAACACCAGCTCTCCTCACCAGGCCTCACACCAGCTCCACTCACCAGGCCTCACACCAGCTCTCCTCACCATGCCTCACACCAGCTCTCCTCACCAGGCCTCCCACCTGCTCTCCTCACCATGCCTCACACCAGCTCTCCTCACCAGGCCTCCCACCTGCTCTCCTCACTATGCCTCACACCAGCTCTCCTCACCAGGCCTCACACCTGCTCTCCTCACCAGGACTCACACCTGCTCTCCTCACCAGGCCTCACACCTGCTCTCCTCACCAGGCCTCACACCTGCTCTCCTCACCAGGCCTCACACCTGCTCTCCTCACCAGGCCTCACACCTGCTCTCCTCACCAGGCCTCACACCAGCTCTCCTCACCAGGCCTCACATCTGCTCTCCTCAACAGGCCTCACACCTGCTCTCCTCACCAGGCATCACACCTGCTCTCCTCACCAGGCCTCACACCTGCTCTCCTCACCAGGCATCACACCTGCTCTCCTCACCAGGCCTCACACCTGCTCTCCTCACCAGGCCTCACACCTGCTATCCTCACCAGGCCTCACACCTGCTCTCCTCACCAGGCCTCACACCTGCTCTCCTCACCAGGCCTCACACCTGCTCTCCTCACCAGGCCTCACACCTGCTCTCCTCACCAGGCCTCACACCTGCTCTCCTCACCAGGCATCACACCTGCTCTCCTCACCAGGGCTCACACCTGCTCTCCTCACCAGGCCTCACACCTGCTCTCCTCACCATGCCTCACACCTGCTCTCCTCACCATGCCTCACAATTGCTCTCCTCACCAGGCCTCACACCTGCTCTCCTCACCAGGCCTCACACCTGCTCTCCTCACCAGGCCTCACACCTGCTCTCCTCACCAGGCCTCACACCTGCTCTCCTCACCATGCCTCACACCTGCTCTCCTCACCAGGCCTCACACCTGCTCTCATTACCAGGCCTCACACCTGCTCTCCTCACCAGGCCTCACACCTGCTCTCCTCACCATGCCTCACATCTGCTCTCCTCACCAGGCCTCACACCTGCTCTCCTCACCAGGCCTCACACCAGCTCTCCTCAACAGGCTTCACACCTGCTCTCCTCACCAGGCCTCACACCTGCTCTCCTCATCAGGCCTCACACCTGCTCTCCTCACCATGCCTCACACCAGCTCTCCTCACCATGCCTCACACTAGCTCTCCTCACCAGTTCTCACACCTGCTCTCCTCACTATACCTCACACCAGCTCTCCTCACCAGGCCTAACACCTGCTCTCCTCACCAGGCCTCACACCTGCTCTCCTCACCAGGCCTCACACCTGCTCTCCTCACCAGGCCTCACACCTGCTCTCCTCACCAGGCCTCACACCAGCTCTCCTCACCATGTCTCACACAAGCTCTTCTCACCAGGCCTCACACCAGCTCTCCTCACCATGCCTCACACCAGCTCTCCTCCCCATGCCTCACACCAGCTCTCCTCACCATGTCTCACACAAGCTCTTCTCACCAGGCTTCACACCAGCTCTCCTCAGCAGGCCTCACACCAGCTCTTCTCACCAGGCCTCACACCAGCTTTCCTCACCAGGCCTCACACCAGCTTTCCTCACCAGGCCTCACACCAGCTTTCCTCACCAGGCCTCACACCAGCTTTCCTCACCAGGTCTAACTCCAGCTCTCCTCACCAGGCCTCACACCAGCTCCACTCACCATGCCTCACACCAGCTCTCCTCACCATGCCTCACACCAGCTCTCCTCACCAGGCCTCACACCTGCTCTCCTCACTATGCCTCACACCAGCTCTCCTCACCAGGCCTCACACCTGCTCTCCTCACCAGGCCTCACACCTGCTCTCCTCACCAGGCCTCACACCTGCTCTCCTCACCAGGCCTCACACCAGCTCTCCTCACCTGGCCTCACACCTGCTCTCCTCACCAGGCCTCACACCTGTTTTCCTCACCATGCATCACACCTGCTCTCCTCACCAGGCCTCACACCTGCTCTCCTCACCAGGCCTCACACCTGCTCTCCTCACCAGGCCTCACACCTGCTCTCCTCACCAGGCCTCACACCTGCTCTCCTCACCAGGCCTCACACCTGCTCTCCTCACCAGGCCTCACACAAGCTCTGCTCACCAGGCCTCACACCAGCTCTCCTCACCAGGCCTCCCACCTGCTCTCCTCACTATGCCTCACACCAGCTCTCCTCACCAGGCCTCACACCTGCTCTCCTCACCAGGACTCACACCTGCTCTCCTCACCAGGCCTCACACCTGCTCTCCTCACCAGGCCTCACACCTGTTCTCCTCACCAGGCCTCACACCTGCTCTCCTCACCAGGCCTCACACCTGCTCTCCTCACCAGGCCTCACACCAGCTCTCTCACAAGGCCTCACCTCTGCTCTCCTCAACAGGCCTCACACCTGCTCTCCTCACCAGGCATCACACCTGCTCTCCTCACCAGGCCTCACACCAGCTCTCCTCACCAGGCCTCACACCAGCTCTTCTACCCAGGCTCACACCAGCTTTCCTCACCAGGCCTCACACCAGCTTCCTCACCAGGAATCACACCAGCTTTTCTCACCAGGCCTCACACCAGCTCTCCTCACCAGGCCTCACACCAGGTTTCCTCACCAGGTCTAACACCAGCTCTCCTCACCAGGCCTCACACCAGCTCCACTCACCAGACCTCACACCAGCTCTCCTCACCATGCCTCACACCAGCTCTCCTCACCAGGCCTCCCACCTGCTCTCCTCACCATTGCCTCACACCAGTTCTCCTCACCAGGCCTCCCACCTGCTCTCCTCACTATGCTCACACCAGCTCTCCTCACCAGGCCTCACACCTGCTCTCCTCACCAGGACTCACACCTGCTCTCCTCACCAGGCCTCACACCTGCTCTCCTCACCAGGCCTCACACCTGCTCTCCTCACCAGGCCTCACACCTGCTCTCCTCACCAGGCCTCACACCTGTTCTCCTCACCAGGCCTCACACCAGCTCTCCTCACCAGGCCTCACATCTGCTCTCCTCAACAGGCCTCACACCTGCTCTCCTCACCAGGCATCACACCTGCTCTCCTCACCAGGCCTCACACCAGGTTTCCTCACCAGGTCTAACACCAGCTCTCCTCACCAGGCCTCACACCAGCTCCACTCACCAGACCTCACACCAGCTCTCCTCACCATGCCTCACACCAGCTCTCCTCACCAGGCCTCCCACCTGCTCTCCTCACCATGCCTCACACCAGTTCTCCTCACCAGGCCTCCCACCTGCTCTCCTCACTATGCCTCACACCAGCTCTCCTCACCAGGCCTCACACCTGCTCTCCTCACCAGGACTCACACCTGCTCTCCTCACCAGGCCTCACACCTGCTCTCCTCACCAGGCCT
>NW_027189164.1:561168-566168 GCF_040958095.1 Procambarus clarkii
TGACATAAGTGACTCATTAAAGATCATTGCCAGAGGCACGCTGAGGGCCTGTGCTGCTTCGGCCTGTGTGTGTGTGTGTGTGTGTGTGTGTGTGTGTGTGTGTGTGTGTGTGTGTGTGTGTGTGTGTGTGTGTGTGTGTGTGGTGTGTGTGTGTGTGTGTGTGTGTGTGGTGTGTGTGTGTGTGTGTGTGTGTGTGTGTGTGTGTGTGGTGTGTTTGTGTGTGGTGTGTGTGGTGTGTGTGTGTGTGGTGTGTGTGTGTGTGTGTGTGTGTGTGTGTGTGTGTGTGTGTGTGTGTGTGTGTGTTTGTGTTGTTTACTAGTTGTGTTTGCGGGGGTTGAGCTTTGGCTCTTTGGTCCCGCCTCTCAACTGTCAATCAACTGGTGTACAGATTCCTGAGCCTAGTGGGCTCTATCATATCTACATTTAAAACTGTGTATGGAGTCAGCCTCCAGCACATCACTGCCTAATGCATTCCATCCGTTAACTAATCTGATACTGAAAAAGTTCCTTCTAACGTCTCTGTGGCTCATGTGGGTACTCAGTTTCCACCTGTGTCCCTTGTTCGCGTCCAAGGAACGTGTCCCTTGTTCGCGTTTTGTGTGTGTGTGTGTGTGTGTGTGTGTGTGTGTGTGTGTGTGTGTGTGTGTGTGTGTGTGTGTGTGTGTGTGTGTGTGTGTGTGGTGTGTGTGTGTGTGCGTGTGCGTGCGTGCGTGCGTGCGTGCGTGCGTGCGTGCGTGCGTGCGTGTGTGTGTGTGTGTGTGTGTGTGTGTGTGTGTGTGTGTGTGTGTGTGTGTGTGTGTGTGTGTGTGTGTGTGTGTGTGTACTCACCTATATGTACTCACCTATATGTGCTTGCAGGATCGAGCATTGACTCTTGGATCCCGCCTTTCGAGCATCGGTTGTTTACAGCAATGACTCCTGTCCCATTTCCCTATCATACCTGGTTTTAAAATTATGAATAGTATTTGCTTCCACAACCTGTTCCTGAAGTGCATTCCATTTCCCCACTACTCTCACGCTAAAAGAAAACTTCCTAACATCTCTGTGACTCATCTGAGTTTCAAGCTTCCATCCATGTCCTCTCGTTCTGTTACTATTCCGTGTGAACATTTCGTCTATGTCCACTCTGTCAATTCCTCTGAGTATCTTATACGTTCCTATCATGTCCCCCCTCTCCCTTCTTCTTTCTAGTGTCGTAAGGCACAGTTCCCTCAGGCGCTCTTCATACCCCATCCCTCGTAGCTCTGGGACGAGTCTCGTTGCAAACCTCTGAACCTTTTCCAGTTTCATTATATGCTTCTTCAGATGGGGACTCCATGATGAGGCGGCATACTCTAAGACTGGCCTTACGTAGGCAGTGTAAAGCGCCCTAAATGCCTCCTTACTTAGGTTTCTGAATGATGTTCTAACTTTTGCCAGTGTAGAGTACGCTGCTGTCGTTATCCTATTAATATGTGCCTCAGGAGATAGATTAGGTGTTACGTCCACCCCCAGGTCTCTTTCACGCGTCGTTACAGGTAGGCTGTTCCCCTTCATTGTGTACTGTCCCTTTGGTCTCCTATCTCCTAGTCCCATTTCCATAACTTTACATTTGCTCGTGTTGAATTCTAGTAGCCATTTCTCTGACCATCTCTGCAATCTGTTCAGGTCCTCTTGGAGGATCCTGCAATCCTCATCTGTCACAACTCTTCTCATCAACTTTGCATCATCCGCAAACATCGACATGTAGGACTCTACGCCTGTAAACATGTCGTTAACATATACAAGAAATAGAATTGGTCCCAGCACCGATCCTTGTGGTACTCCACTTGTTACTGTTCGCCAGTCCGACTTCTCGCCCCTTACCGTAACTCTTTGGCTCCTTCCTGTTAGGTAGTTCCTTATCCATTCTAGGACCTTTCCCCCACCCCCGCCTGCCTCTCGAGCTTGAACAGCAGTCTCATGTGCGGTACTGTATCAAAGGCTTTTTGGCAGTCCAGAAATATGCAGTCTGCCCACCATCTCTGTCCTGTCTTATCCTCGTTATTTTATCATAGAATTCCAGAAGGTTTGTTAGGCACGATTTCCCTGTCTAGAACCCATGTTGATGTTTGTTCACAAACCTAATGTTCTCCAGGTGTGCAACCAGTCGTAGCCTAATTATTCTTTCCAGTATTTTACAGGGGATGCTTGTCAGTGATACAGGTCTGTAGTTAAGTGCCTCCTCCCTATCTCCTTTCTTGAAGATCGGCACGACATTTGCCTTCTTCCAGCAACTGGGCAATTCTCCTGACATAAGTGACTCATTAAAGATCATTGCCAGAGGCACGCTGAGGGCCTGTGCTGCTTCGGCCTGTGTGTGTGTGTGTGTTGTGTGTGTGTGTGTGTGTGTGTGTGTGTGTGTGTGTGTGTGTGTGTTGTGTGTGTGTGTGTGTGTGTGTGTGTGTGTGTGTGTGTGTGTGTGTGTGTGTGTGTGTGTGTGTGTGTGTGTGTGTGTGTGTGTGTGTGTGTGTGTGTGTGTGTGTGTGTGTGTGTGTGTGTGTGTGTGTGTGTGTGTGTGTGTGTGTGTGTGTTGTGTGTGTGTGTGTGTGTGTGTGTGTGTGTGTGTGTGTGTGTGTGTGTGTGTGTGTGTGTGTGTGTGTGTGTGTGTGTGTGTGTGTGTGTGTGTGTGTGTGTGTGTGTGTTGTGTGTGTGTGTGTGTGTGTGTGTTTACTAGTTGTTTACTAGTTGTGTTTGCGGGGGTTGAGCTTTGGCTCTTGGTCCCGCCTCTCAACTGTCAATCAACTGGTGTACAGATTCCTGAGGCCTAGTGGGCTCTATCATATCTACATTTAAAACTGTGTATGGAGTCAGCCTCCAGCACATCACTGCCTAATGCATTCCATCCGTTAACTAATTCTGATACTGAAAAAGTTCCTTCTAACGTCTCTGTGGCTCATGTGGGTACTCAGTTTCCACCTGTGTCCCTTGTTCGCGTCCAAGGAACGTGTCCCTTGTTCGCGTTTGTGTGTGTGTGTGTGTGTGTGTGTGTGTGTGTGTGTGTGTGTGTGTGTGTGTGTGTGTGTGTGTGTGTGGTGTGTGTGTGTGTTGTGTGTGTGTGTGCGTGTGCGTGCGTGCGTGCGTGCGTGCGTGCGTGCGTGCGTGTGTGTGTGTGTGTGTGTGTGTGTGTGTGTGTGTGTGTGTGTGTGTGTGTGTGTGTGTGTGTGTGTGTGTGTGTGTGTGTACTCACCTATATGTACTCACCTATATGTGCTTGCAGGATCGAGCATTGACTCTTGGATCCCGCCTTTCGAGCATCGGTTGTTTACAGCAATGACTCCTGTCCCATTTCCCTATCATACCTGGTTTTAAAATTATGAATAGTATTTGCTTCCACAACCTGTTCCTGAAGTGCATTCCATTTCCCCACTACTCTCACGCTAAAAGAAAACTTCCTAACATCTCTGTGACTCATCTGAGTTTCAAGCTTCCATCCATGTCCTCTCGTTCTGTTACTATTCCGTGTGAACATTTCGTCTATGTCCACTCTGTCAATTCCTCTGAGTATCTTATACGTTCCTATCATGTCCCCCCTCTCCCTTCTTCTTTCTAGTGTCGTAAGGCACAGTTCCCTCAGGCGCTCTTCATACCCCATCACTCGTAGCTCTGGGACGAGTCTCGTTGCAAACCTCTGAACCTTTTCCAGTTTCATTATATGCTTCTTCAGATGGGGACTCCATGATGAGGGCGGCATACTCTAAGACTGGCCTACGTAGGCAGTGTAAAGCGCCCTAAATGCCTCCTTACTTAGGTTTCTGAATGATGTTCTAACTTTTGCCAGTGTAGAGTACGCTGCTGTCGTTATCCTATTAATATGTGCCTCAGGAGATAGATTAGGTGTTACGTCCCACCCCCAGGTCTCTTTCACGCGTCGTTACAGGTAGGCTGTTCCCCTTCATTGTGTACTGTCCCTTTGGTCTCCTATCTCCTAGTCCCATTTCCATAACTTTACATTTGCTCGTGTTGAATTCTAGTAGCCATTTCTCTGACCATCTCTGGCAATCTGTTCAGGTCCTCTTGGAGGATCCTGCAATCCTCATCTGTCACAACTCTTCTCATCAACTTTGCATCATCCGCAAACATCGACATGTAGGACTCTACGCCTGTAAACATGTCGTTAACATATACAAGAAATAGAATTGGTCCCAGCACCGATCCTTGTGGTACTCCACTTGTTACTGTTCGCCAGTCCGACTTCTCGCCCCTTACCGTAACTCTTTGGCTCCTTCCTGTTAGGTAGTTCCTTATCCATTCTAGGACCTTTCCCCCACCCCCGCCTGCCTCTCGAGCTTGAACAGCAGTCTCATGTGCGGTACTGTATCAAAGGCTTTTTGGCAGTCCAGAAATATGCAGTCTGCCCAACCATCTCTGTCCTGTCTTATCCTCGTTATTTTATCATAGAATTCCAGAAGGTTTGTTAGGCACGATTTCCCTGTCTAGAACCCATGTTGATGTTTGTTCACAAACCTAATGTTCTCCAGGTGTGCAACCAGTCGTAGCCTAATTATTCTTTCCAGTATTTTACAGGGGATGCTTGTCAGTGATACAGGTCTGTAGTTAAGTGCCTCCTCCCTATCTCCTTTCTTGAAGATCGGCACGACATTTGCCTTCTTCCAGCAACTGGGCAATTCTCCTGACATAAGTGACTCATTAAAGATCATTGCCAGAGGCACGCTGAGGGCCTGTGCTGCTTCGGCCTGTGTGTGTGTGTGTGTGTGTGTGTGTGTGTGTGTGTGGTGTGTGTGTGTGTGGTGTGTGTGTGTGTGTGTGTGTGTGTGTGTGTGTGTGTGTGTGGTGTGTGTGTGTGTGTGTGTGTGTGTGTGTGTGTGTGTTGTGTGTGTGTGTGTGTGTGTGTGTGTGTGTGTGTGTGTGTGTGTGTGTGTGTGTGTGTGTGTGTGTGTGTGTGTGTGTGTGTGTGTGTGTGTGTGTGTGTGTGTGTGTGTGTGTGTGTGTGTGTGTTTACTAGTTGTTTACTAGTTGTG
>NW_027189164.1:573668-578668 GCF_040958095.1 Procambarus clarkii
GCAGGATCGAGCATTGACTCTTGGATCCCGCCTTTCGAGCATCGGTTGTTTACAGCAATGACTCCTGTCCCATTTCCCTATCATACCTGGTTTTAAAATTATGAATAGTATTTGCTTCCACAACCTGTTCCTGAAGTGCATTCCATTTCCCCACTACTCTCACGCTAAAAGAAAACTTCCTAACATCTCTGTGACTCATCTGAGTTTCAAGCTTCCATCCATGTCCTCTCGTTCTGTTACTATTCCGTGTGAACATTTCGTCTATGTCCACTCTGTCAATTCCTCTGAGTATCTTATACGTTCCTATCATGTCCCCCCTCTCCCTTCTTCTTTCTAGTGTCGTAAGGCACAGTTCCCTCAGGCGCTCTTCATACCCCATCCCTCGTAGCTCTGGGACGAGTCTCGTTGCAAACCTCTGAACCTTTTCCAGTTTCATTATATGCTTCTTCAGATGGGGACTCCATGATGAGGCGGCATACTCTAAGACTGGCCTTACGTAGGCAGTGTAAAGCGCCCTAAATGCCTCCTTACTTAGGTTTCTGAATGATGTTCTAACTTTTGCCAGTGTAGAGTACGCTGCTGTCGTTATCCTATTAATATGTGCCTCAGGAGATAGATTAGGTGTTACGTCCACCCCCAGGTCTCTTTCACGCGTCGTTACAGGTAGGCTGTTCCCCTTCATTGTGTACTGTCCCTTTGGTCTCCTATCTCCTAGTCCCATTTCCATAACTTTACATTTGCTCGTGTTGAATTCTAGTAGCCATTTCTCTGACCATCTCTGCAATCTGTTCAGGTCCTCTTGGAGGATCCTGCAATCCTCATCTGTCACAACTCTTCTCATCAACTTTGCATCATCCGCAAACATCGACATGTAGGACTCTACGCCTGTAAACATGTCGTTAACATATACAAGAAATAGAATTGGTCCCAGCACCGATCCTTGTGGTACTCCACTTGTTACTGTTCGCCAGTCCGACTTCTCGCCCCTTACCGTAACTCTTTGGCTCCTTCCTGTTAGGTAGTTCCTTATCCATTCTAGGACCTTTCCCCCCACCCCCGCCTGCCTCTCGAGCTTGAACAGCAGTCTCATGTGCGGTACTGTATCAAAGGCTTTTTGGCAGTCCAGAAATATGCAGTCTGCCCAACCATCTCTGTCCTGTCTTATCCTCGTTATTTTATCATAGAATTCCAGAAGGTTTGTTAGGCACGATTTCCCTGTCTAGAACCCATGTTGATGTTTGTTCACAAACCTAATGTTCTCCAGGTGTGCAACCAGTCGTAGCCTAATTATTCTTTCCAGTATTTTACAGGGGATGCTTGTCAGTGATACAGGTCTGTAGTTAAGTGCCTCCTCCCTATCTCCTTTCTTGAAGATCGGCACGACATTTGCCTTCTTCCAGCAACTGGGCAATTCTCCTGACATAAGTGACTCATTAAAGATCATTGCCAGAGGCACGCTGAGGGCCTGTGCTGCTTCGGCCTGTGTGTGTGTGTGTGTGTGTGTGTGTGTGTGTGTGTGTGTGTGTGTGTGTGTGTGTGTGTGTGTGTGTGTGTGTGTGTGTGTGTGTGTGTGTGTGTGTGTGTGTGTGTGTGTGTGTGTGTGTGTGTGTGTGTGTGTGTGTGTGTGTGTGTGTGTGTGTGTGTGTGTGTGTGTGTGTGTGTGTGTGTGTGTGTGTGTGTGTGTGTGTGTGTGTGTGTGTGTGTGTGTGTGTGTGTGTGTGTGTGTGTGTGTGTGTGTGTGTGTGTGTGTGTGTGTGTGTGTGTGTGTGTGTGTGTGTGTGTGTGTGTGTGTGTGTGTGTGTGTGTGTGTGTGTGTGTGTGTGTGTGTGTGTGTGTGTGTTTACTAGTTGTTTACTAGTTGTGTTTGCGGGGGTTGAGCTTTGGCTCTTTGGTCCCGCCTCTCAACTGTCAATCAACTGGTGTACAGATTCCTGAGCCTAGTGGGCTCTATCATATCTACATTTAAAACTGTGTATGGAGTCAGCCTCCAGCACATCACTGCCTAATGCATTCCATCCGTTAACTAATCTGATACTGAAAAAGTTCCTTCTAACGTCTCTGTGGCTCATGTGGGTACTCAGTTTCCACCTGTGTCCCTTGTTCGCGTCCAAGGAACGTGTCCCTTGTTCGCGTTTTGTGTGTGTGTGTGTGTGTGTGTGTGTGTGTGTGTGTGTGTGTGTGTGTGTGTGTGTGTGTGTGTGTGTGTGTGTGTGTGTGTGTGTGTGTGTGTGTGTGTGTGTGCGTGTGCGTGCGTGCGTGCGTGCGTGCGTGCGTGCGTGCGTGCGTGCGTGTGTGTGTGTGTGTGTGTGTGTGTGTGTGTGTGTGTGTGTGTGTGTGTGTGTGTGTGTGTGTGTGTGTGTGTGTGTGTGTGTGTGTACTCACCTATATGTACTCACCTATATGTGCTTGCAGGATCGAGCATTGACTCTTGGATCCCGCCTTTCGAGCATCGGTTGTTTACAGCAATGACTCCTGTCCCATTTCCCTATCATACCTGGTTTTAAAATTATGAATAGTATTTGCTTCCACAACCTGTTCCTGAAGTGCATTCCATTTCCCCACTACTCTCACGCTAAAAGAAAACTTCCTAACATCTCTGTGACTCATCTGAGTTTCAAGCTTCCATCCATGTCCTCTCGTTCTGTTACTATTCCGTGTGAACATTTCGTCTATGTCCACTCTGTCAATTCCTCTGAGTATCTTATACGTTCCTATCATGTCCCCCCTCTCCCTTCTTCTTTCTAGTGTCGTAAGGCACAGTTCCCTCAGGCGCTCTTCATACCCCATCCCTCGTAGCTCTGGGACGAGTCTCGTTGCAAACCTCTGAACCTTTTCCAGTTTCATTATATGCTTCTTCAGATGGGGACTCCATGATGAGGCGGCATACTCTAAGACTGGCCTTACGTAGGCAGTGTAAAGCGCCCTAAATGCCTCCTTACTTAGGTTTCTGAATGATGTTCTAACTTTTGCCAGTGTAGAGTACGCTGCTGTCGTTATCCTATTAATATGTGCCTCAGGAGATAGATTAGGTGTTACGTCCACCCCCAGGTCTCTTTCACGCGTCGTTACAGGTAGGCTGTTCCCCTTCATTGTGTACTGTCCCTTTGGTCTCCTATCTCCTAGTCCCATTTCCATAACTTTACATTTGCTCGTGTTGAATTCTAGTAGCCATTTCTCTGACCATCTCTGCAATCTGTTCAGGTCCTCTTGGAGGATCCTGCAATCCTCATCTGTCACAACTCTTCTCATCAACTTTGCATCATCCGCAAACATCGACATGTAGGACTCTACGCCTGTAAACATGTCGTTAACATATACAAGAAATAGAATTGGTCCCAGCACCGATCCTTGTGGTACTCCACTTGTTACTGTTCGCCAGTCCGACTTCTCGCCCCTTACCGTAACTCTTTGGCTCCTTCCTGTTAGGTAGTTCCTTATCCATTCTAGGACCTTTCCCCCCACCCCCGCCTGCCTCTCGAGCTTGAACAGCAGTCTCATGTGCGGTACTGTATCAAAGGCTTTTTGGCAGTCCAGAAATATGCAGTCTGCCCAACCATCTCTGTCCTGTCTTATCCTCGTTATTTTATCATAGAATTCCAGAAGGTTTGTTAGGCACGATTTCCCTGTCTAGAACCCATGTTGATGTTTGTTCACAAACCTAATGTTCTCCAGGTGTGCAACCAGTCGTAGCCTAATTATTCTTTCCAGTATTTTACAGGGGATGCTTGTCAGTGATACAGGTCTGTAGTTAAGTGCCTCCTCCCTATCTCCTTTCTTGAAGATCGGCACGACATTTGCCTTCTTCCAGCAACTGGGCAATTCTCCTGACATAAGTGACTCATTAAAGATCATTGCCAGAGGCACGCTGAGGGCCTGTGCTGCTTCGGCCTGTGTGTGTGTGTGTGTGTGTGTGTGTGTGTGTGTGTGTGTGTGTGTGTGTGTGTGTGTGTGTGTGTGTGTGTGTGTGTGTGTGTGTGTGTGTGTGTGTGTGTGTGTGTGTGTGTGTGTGTGTGTGTGTGTGTGTGTGTGTGTGTGTGTGTGTGTGTGTGTGTGTGTGTGTGTGTGTGTGTGTGTGTGTGTGTGTGTGTGTGTGTGTGTGTGTGTGTGTGTGTGTGTGTGTGTGTGTGTGTGTGTGTGTGTGTGTGTGTGTGTGTGTGTGTGTGTGTGTGTGTGTGTGTGTGTGTGTGTGTGTGTGTGTGTGTGTGTGTGTTTACTAGTTGTTTACTAGTTGTGTTTGCGGGGGTTGAGCTTTGGCTCTTTGGTCCCGCCTCTCAACTGTCAATCAACTGGTGTACAGATTCCTGAGCCTAGTGGGCTCTATCATATCTACATTTAAAACTGTGTATGGAGTCAGCCTCCAGCACATCACTGCCTAATGCATTCCATCCGTTAACTAATCTGATACTGAAAAAGTTCCTTCTAACGTCTCTGTGGCTCATGTGGGTACTCAGTTTCCACCTGTGTCCCTTGTTCGCGTCCAAGGAACGTGTCCCTTGTTCGCGTTTTGTGTGTGTGTGTGTGTGTGTGTGTGTGTGTGTGTGTGTGTGTGTGTGTGTGTGTGTGGTGTGTGTGTGTGTGTGTGTGTGTGTGTGTGTGTGTGTGTGTGTGTGTGCGTGTGCGTGCGTGCGTGCGTGCGTGCGTGCGTGCGTGCGTGCGTGCGTGCGTGTGTGTGTGTGTGTGTGTGTGTGTGTGTGTGTGTGTGTGTGTGTGTGTGTGTGTGTGTGTGTGTGTGTGTGTGTGTGTGTGTGTACTCACCTATATGTACTCACCTATATGTGCTTGCAGGATCGAGCATTGACTCTTGGATCCCGCCTTTCGAGCATCGGTTGTTTACAGCAATGACTCCTGTCCCATTTCCCTATCATACCTGGTTTTAAAATTATGAATAGTATTTGCTTCCACAACCTGTTCCTGAAGTGCATTCCATTTCCCCACTACTCTCACGCTAAAAGAAAACTTCCTAACATCTCTGTGACTCATCTGAGTTTCAAGCTTCCATC
>NW_027189164.1:586168-591168 GCF_040958095.1 Procambarus clarkii
TTTCACGCGTCGTTACAGGTAGGCTGTTTCCCCTTCATTGTGTACTGTCCCTTTGTCTCCTATCTCCTAGTCCCATTTCCATAACTTTACATTTGCTCGTGTTGAATTCTAGTAGCCATTTCTCTGACCATCTCTGCAATCTGTTCAGGTCCTCTTGGAGGATCCTGCAATCCTCATCTGTCACAACTCTTCTCATCAACTTTGCATCATCCGCAAACATCGACATGTAGGACTCTACGCCTGTAAACATGTCGTTAACATATACAAGAAATAGAATTGGTCCCAGCACCGATCCTTGTGGTACTCCACTTGTTACTGTTCGCCAGTCCGACTTCTCGCCCCTTACCGTAACTCTTTGGCTCCTTCCTGTTAGGTAGTTCCTTATCCATTCTAGGACCTTTCCCCCCACCCCCGCCTGCCTCTCGAGCTTGAACAGCAGTCTCATGTGCGGGTACTGTATCAAAGGCTTTTTGGCAGTCCAGAAATATGCAGTCTGCCCAACCATCTCTGTCCTGTCTTATCCTCGTTATTTTATCATAGAATTCCAGAAGGTTTGTTAGGCACGATTTCCCTGTCTAGAACCCATGTTGATGTTTGTTCACAAACCTAATGTTTCTCCAGGTGTGCAACCAGTCGTAGCCTAATTATTCTTTCCAGTATTTTACAGGGGATGCTTGTCAGTGATACAGGTCTGTAGTTAAGTGCCTCCTCCCTATCTCCTTTCTTGAAGATCGGCACGACATTTGCCTTCTTCCAGCAACTGGGCAATTCTCCTGACATAAGTGACTCATTTAAAGATCATTGCCAGAGGCACGCTGAGGGCCTGTGCTGCTTGCGGCCTGTGTGTGTGTGTGTGTGTGTGTGTGTGTGTGTGTGTGTGTGTTGTGTGTGTGTGTGTGTGTGTGTGTGTGTGTGGTGTGCTGTGTGTGTGGTGTGTGTGTGTGTGTGTGTGTGTGTGTGTGTGTGTGGTGTGTGTGTGTGTGGTGTGTGTGTGTGTGTGTGTGTTGTGTGTGTGTGTGTGTGTGTGGTGTGTGTGTGTGTGTGTGTGTGTGTGTGTGTGTGTGTGTGTGTGTGTGTGTGTGTGTGTGTGTGTGTGTGTGTGTGTGTGTGTGTGTGTGTGTGTGTGTGTGTGTGTGTGTGTGTGTGTGTGTGTGTGTGTGTGTGTGTGTGTGTGTGTGTGTGTTTACTAGTTGTTTACTAGTTGTGTTTGCGGGGGTTGAGCTTTGGCTCTTTGGTCCCGCCTCTCAACTGTCAATCAACTGGTGTACAGATTCCTGAGCCTAGTGGGCTCTATCATATCTACATTTAAAACTGTGTATGGAGTCAGCCTCCAGCACATCACTGCCTAATGCATTCCATCCGTTAACTAATCTGATACTGAAAAAGTTCCTTCTAACGTCTCTGTGGCTCATGTGGGTACTCAGTTTCCACCTGTGGTCCCTTGTTCGCGTCCAAGGAACGTGTCCCTTGTTCGCGTTTTGTGTGTGTGTGTGTGTGGTGTGTGTGTGTGTGTGTGTGTGTGTGTGTGTGTGTGTGTGTGTGTGTGTGTGTGTGTGTGTGTGTGTGTGTGTGTGTCGTGTGCGTGCGTGCGTGCGTGCGTGCGTGCGTGCGTGCGTGCGTGCGTGCGTGTGTGTGTGTGTGTGTGTGTGTGTGTGTGTGTGTGTGTGTGTGTGTGTGTGTGTGTGTGTGTGTGTGTGTGTGTGTGTGTGTGTACTCACCTATATGTACTCACCTATATGTGCTTGCAGGATCGAGCATTGACTCTTGGATCCCGCCTTTCGAGCATCGGTTGTTTACAGCAATGACTCCTGTCCCATTTCCCTATCATACCTGGTTTTAAATTATGAATAGTATTTGCTTCCACAACCTGTTCCTGAAGTGCATTCCATTTCCCCACTACTCTCACGCTAAAAGAAAACTTCCTAACATCTCTGTGACTCATCTGAGTTTCAAGCTTCCATCCATGTCCTCTCGTTCTGTTACTATTCCGTGTGAACATTTCGTCTATGTCCACTCTGTCAATTCCTCTGAGTATCTTATACGTTCCTATCATGTCCCCCCTCTCCCTTCTTCTTTCTAGTGTCGTAAGGCACAGTTCCCTCAGGCGCTCTTCATACCCCATCCCTCGTAGCTCTGGGACGAGTCTCGTTGCAAACCTCTGAACCTTTTCCAGTTTCATTATATGCTTCTTCAGATGGGGACTCCATGATGAGGCGGCATACTCTAAGACTGGCCTTACGTAGGCAGTGTAAAGCGCCCTAAATGCCTCCTTACTTAGGTTTCTGAATGATGTTCTAACTTTTGCCAGTGTAGAGTACGCTGCTGTCGTTATCCTATTAATATGTGCCTCAGGAGATAGATTAGGTGTTACGTCCACCCCCAGGTCTCTTTCACGCGTCGTTACAGGTAGGCTGTTCCCCTTCATTGTGTACTGTCCCTTTGGTCTCCTATCTCCTAGTCCCATTTCCATAACTTTACATTTGCTCGTGTTGAATTCTAGTAGCCATTTCTCTGACCATCTCTGCAATCTGTTCAGGTCCTCTTGGAGGATCCTGCAATCCTCATCTGTCACAACTCTTCTCATCAACTTTGCATCATCCGCAAACATCGACATGTAGGACTCTACGCCTGTAAACATGTCGTTAACATATACAAGAAATAGAATTGGTCCCAGCACCGATCCTTGTGGTACTCCACTTGTTACTGTTCGCCAGTCCGACTTCTCGCCCCTTACCGTAACTCTTTGGCTCCTTCCTGTTAGGTAGTTCCTTATCCATTCTAGGACCTTTCCCCCCACCCCCGCCTGCCTCTCGGCTTGAACAGCAGTCTCATGTGCGGTACTGTATCAAAGGCTTTTTGGCAGTCCAGAAATATGCAGTCTGCCCAACCATCTCTGTCCTGTCTTATCCTCGTTATTTTATCATAGAATTCCAGAAGGTTTGTTAGGCACGATTTCCCTGTCTAGAACCCATGTTGATGTTTGTTCACAAACCTAATGTTCTCCAGGTGTGCAACCAGTCGTAGCCTAATTATTCTTTCCAGTATTTTACAGGGATGCTTTCAGTGATACAGGTCTGTAGTTAAGTGCCTCCTCCCTATCTCCTTTCTTGAAGATCGGCACGACATTTGCCTTCTTCCAGCAACTGGGCAATTCTCCTGACGATAAGTGACTCATTAAAGATCATTGCCAGAGGCACGCTGAGGGCCTGTGCTGCTTCGGCCTGTGTGTGTGTGTGTGTGTGTGTGTGTGTGTGTGTGTGTGTGTGTGTGTGTGTGTGTGTGTGTGTGTGTGTGTGTGTGTGTGTGTGTGTGTGTGTGTGTGTGTGTGTGTGTGTGTGTGTGTGTGTGTGTGTGTGTGTGTGTGTGTGTGTGTGTGTGTGTGTGTTGTGTGTGTGTGTGTGTGTGTGTGTGTGTGTGTGTGTGTGTGTGTGTGTGTGTGTGTGTTTACTAGTTGTTTACTAGTTGTGTTTGCGGGGGTTGAGCTTTGGCTCTTTGGTCCCGCCTCTCAACTGTCAATCAACTGGTGTACAGATTCCTGAGCCTAGTGGGCTCTATCATATCTACATTTAAAACTGTGTATGGAGTCAGCCTCCAGCACATCACTGCCTAATGCATTCCATCCGTTAACTAATCTGATACTGAAAAAGTTCCTTCTACGTCTCTGTGGCTCATGTGGGTACTCAGTTTCCACCTGTGTCCCTTGTTCGCGTCAAGGAACGTGTCCCTTGTTCGCGTTTTGTGTGTGTGTGTGTGTGTGTTGTGTGTGTGTGTGTGTTGTGTGTGTGTGTGTGTGTGTGTGTGTGTGTGTGTGTGTGTGTGTGTGTGTGTGTGCTGTGGTGTGCGTGCGTGCGTGCGTGCGTGCGTGCGTGCGTGCGTGCGTGCGTGTGGTGTGTGTGTGTGTGTGTGTGTGTGTGTGTGTGTGTGTGTGTGTGTGTGTGTGTGTGTGTGTGTGTGTGTGTGTGTGTGTGTGTGTACTCACCTATATGTACTCACCTATATGTGCTTGCAGGATCGAGCATTGACTCTTGGATCCCGCCTTTCGAGCATCGGTTGTTTACAGCAATGACTCCTGTCCCATTTCCCTATCATACCTGGTTTTAAAATTATGAATAGTATTTGCTTCCACAACCTGTTCCTGAAGTGCATTCCATTTCCCCACTACTCTCACGCTAAAAGAAAACTTCCTAACATCTCTGTGACTCATCTGAGTTTCAAGCTTCCATCCATGTCCTCTCGTTCTGTTACTATTCCGTGTGAACATTTCGTCTATGTCCACTCTGTCAATTCCTCTGAGTATCTTATACGTTCCTATCATGTCCCCCCTCTCCCTTCTTCTTTCTAGTGTCGTAAGGCACAGTTCCCTCAGGCGCTCTTCATACCCCATCCCTCGTAGCTCTGGGACGAGTCTCGTTGCAAACCTCTGAACCTTTTCCAGTTTCATTATATGCTTCTTCAGATGGGGACTCCATGATGAGGCGGCATACTCTAAGACTGGCCTTACGTAGGCAGTGTAAAGCGCCCTAAATGCCTCCTTACTTAGGTTTCTGAATGATGTTCTAACTTTTGCCAGTGTAGAGTACGCTGCTGTCGTTATCCTATTAATATGTGCCTCAGGAGATAGATTAGGTGTTACGTCCACCCCCAGGTCTCTTTCACGCGTCGTTACAGGTAGGCTGTTCCCCTTCATTGTGTACTGTCCCTTTGGTCTCCTATCTCCTAGTCCCATTTCCATAACTTTACATTTGCTCGTGTTGAATTCTAGTAGCCATTTCTCTGACCATCTCTGCAATCTGTTCAGGTCCTCTTGGAGGATCCTGCAATCCTCATCTGTCACAACTCTTCTCATCAACTTTGCATCATCCGCAAACATCGACATGTAGGGACTCTACGCCTGTAAACATGTCGTTAACATATACAAGAAATAGAATTGGTCCCAGCACCGATCCTTGTGGTACTCCACTTGTTACTGTTCGCCAGTCCGACTTCTCGCCCCTTACCGT
>NW_027189164.1:603668-606168 GCF_040958095.1 Procambarus clarkii
TGTGTTTGCGGGGGTTGAGCTTTGGCTCTTTGGTCCCGCCTCTCAACTGTCAATCAACTGGTGTACAGATTCCTGAGCCTAGTGGGCTCTATCATATCTACATTTAAAACTGTGTATGGAGTCAGCCTCCAGCACATCACTGCCTAATGCATTCCATCCGTTAACTAATCTGATACTGAAAAAGTTCCTTCTAACGTCTCTGTGGCTCATGTGGGTACTCAGTTTCCACCTGTGTCCCTTGTTCGCGTCCAAGGAACGTGTCCCTTGTTCGCGTTTTGTGTGTGTGTGTGTGTGTGTGTGTGTGTGTGTGTGTGTGTGTGTGTGTGTGTGTGTGTGTGTGTGTGGTGTGTGTGTGTGGTGTGTGTGTGCGTGTGCGTGCGTGCGTGCGTGCGTGCGTGCGTGCGTGCGTGCGTGCGTGCGTGTGTGTGTGTGTGTGTGTGTGTGTGTGTGTGTGTGTGTGTGTGTGTGTGTGTGTGTGTGTGTGTGTGTGTGTGTGTGTGTGTGTGTGTACTCACCTATATGTACTCACCTATATGTGCTTGCAGGATCGAGCATTGACTCTTGGATCCCGCCTTTCGAGCATCGGTTGTTTACAGCAATGACTCCTGTCCCATTTCCCTATCATACCTGGTTTTAAAATTATGAATAGTATTTGCTTCCACAACCTGTTCCTGAAGTGCATTCCATTTCCCCACTACTCTCACGCTAAAAGAAAACTTCCTAACATCTCTGTGACTCATCTGAGTTTCAAGCTTCCATCCATGTCCTCTCGTTCTGTTACTATTCCGTGTGAACATTTCGTCTATGTCCACTCTGTCAATTCCTCTGAGTATCTTATACGTTCCTATCATGTCCCCCTCTCCCTTCTTCTTTCTAGTGTCGTAAGGCACAGTTCCCTCAGGCGCTCTTCATACCCCATCCCTCGTAGCTCTGGGACGAGTCTCGTTGCAAACCTCTGAACCTTTTCCAGTTTCATTATATGCTTCTTCAGATGGGGACTCCATGATGAGGCGGCATACTCTAAGACTGGCCTTACGTAGGCAGTGTAAAGCGCCCTAAATGCCTCCTTACTTAGGTTTCTGAATGATGTTCTAACTTTTGCCAGTGTAGAGTACGCTGCTGTCGTTATCCTATTAATATGTGCCTCAGGAGATAGATTAGGTGTTACGTCCACCCCCAGGTCTCTTTCACGCGTCGTTACAGGTAGGCTGTTCCCCTTCATTGTGTACTGTCCCTTTGGTCTCCTATCTCCTAGTCCCATTTCCATAACTTTACATTTGCTCGTGTTGAATTCTAGTAGCCATTTCTCTGACCATCTCTGCAATCTGTTCAGGTCCTCTTGGAGGATCCTGCAATCCTCATCTGTCACAACTCTTCTCATCAACTTTGCATCATCCGCAAACATCGACATGTAGGACTCTACGCCTGTAAACATGTCGTTAACATATACAAGAAATAGAATTGGTCCCAGCACCGATCCTTGTGGTACTCCACTTGTTACTGTTCGCCAGTCCGACTTCTCGCCCCTTACCGTAACTCTTTGGCTCCTTCCTGTTAGGTAGTTCCTTATCCATTCTAGGACCTTTCCCCCCACCCCCGCCTGCCTCTCGAGCTTGAACAGCAGTCTCATGTGCGGTACTGTATCAAAGGCTTTTTGGCAGTCCAGAAATATGCAGTCTGCCCAACCATCTCTGTCCTGTCTTATCCTCGTTATTTTATCATAGAATTCCAGAAGGTTTGTTAGGCACGATTTCCCTGTCTAGAACCCATGTTGATGTTTGTTCACAAACCTAATGTTCTCCAGGTGTGCAACCAGTCGTAGCCTAATTATTCTTTCCAGTATTTTACAGGGGATGCTTGTCAGTGATACAGGTCTGTAGTTAAGTGCCTCCTCCCTATCTCCTTTCTTGAAGATCGGCACGACATTTGCCTTCTTCCAGCAACTGGGCAATTCTCCTGACATAAGTGACTCATTAAAGATCATTGCCAGAGGCACGCTGAGGGCCTGTGCTGCTTCGGCCTGTGTGTGTGTGTGTGTGTGTGTGTGTGTGTGGTGTGTGTGTGTGTGTGTGTGTGTGTGTGTGTGTGTGTGTGTGTGTGTGTGGTGTGTGTGTGTGTGTGTGTGTGTGTGTGTGTGTGTGTGTGTGTGTGTGTGTGTGTGTGTGTGTGTGTGTGTGTGTGTGTGTGGTGTGTGTGTGTGTGTGTGTGTGTGTGTGTGTGTTGTGTGTGTGTGTGTGTGTGTGTGGTGTGTGTGTGTGTGTGTGTGTGTGTGTGTGTGTGTGTGTGTGTGTGTGTGTTTACTAGTTGTTTACTAGTTGTGTTTGCGGGGGTTGAGCTTTGGCTCTTTGGTCCCGCCTCTCAACTGTCAATCAACTGGTGTACAGATTCCTGAGCCTAGTGGGCTCTATCATATCTACATTTAAAACTGTGTATGGAGTCAGCCTCCAGCACATCACTGCCTAATGCATTCCATCCGTTAACTAATCTGATACTGAAAAAG
>NW_027189164.1:617663-655068 GCF_040958095.1 Procambarus clarkii
TAAGGACCGGTAAAAGGAGTCAATATGTATGTCATCTATAAAACCAAAGAATGAATAAAACACACACACACAAACCTACATAATAGTACTAGGAAGATTGTATGGCATAAAAAAAAAAAAGTACTCCCATTGGGTCGTTTGAACTCGCGACTTCCAAAACACCAGCCACACACCTTACCACCCAGCCACCATAGAGTTGGTATAATTGTGCAACTTTAGTTATAAAACTAAAGTTCTTATTGTCTCAAATCTTATTGTCTGTTCTATGAAAAGGCATGATGTAAATTATGTATTTTTTGAATGATTGAATTGTAGGCACATTAAGCGGATTCGATATTTGATATATCCAGAAAAGGTGATTTCTGTTCAGTTTTAAAATGCATCACCGTTAACGCTAAAGGACTGGTAAAACGACTCGATGTTTGTCATTTTTAAAATAAACACTAAAACTAGGCCCTTAACATATATAATGTTTGAATATAAATTGAATGCATATAAATACAAAGTGGGAGTGGCTGGCTGGCTGGCTGGCTGGCTGGCTGGCTGGCTGGCTGGCTGGCTGGCTGGCTGGCTGGCTGGCTGGCTGCCTGCCTGCCTGCCTGGCTGCTGGCTGGCTGGCTGCTGGCTGGCTGGCTGGCTGCCTGCCTGCCTGCCTGCCTGCCTGCCTGCCTGCCTGCCTGCCAGCCTGCCTGCCTGCCTGCCTGCCTGCCTGCCTGCCTGCCTGCCTGGCTGGTGGCTGGCTGCTGCTGGCTGCCCGCCCGCCCGCCCGCCTGCCCGCCCGCCTGCTTGCCTTGCCTTGCCTGTCCTGTCCTGTTATTGCCTTGCCTTGCCTTGCCTTGCCTTGCCTTGCCTTGCCTTGCCTTGCCTTGCCTTGCCTTGCCTTGCCTTGCCCTGCCCTGCCTTGGCTGCAGCTGGCTGGCTGGCCGTAAATCAACTCTTAACAACACCACACCACACCACACCATCACTCATCACCCATCACCCACCACCGGCCCCAGTCTCCCAGCCTCTCTTATATACCCGAGCAGGCCCTTTAAATTATTTGAATTGTTGCACTTCGGCCAATGGCACGATCGCTGCTGCTCAAACATATTCTGGTTCACAATATTATAATATATATATATATATATATATATATATATATATATATATATATATATATATTTATTCATGAAACACATTAAAACCTTGATCATTTATTCATTCATTACGTCTAGTGAAGAATTGCTTTTGTTCATTTGTATGATTAAAAATTGATAGAATATGAATTCCTCGCTTAAAGTAAAATATAAAATATATATTGGATTTATATGATTGGTTAATATTCCAAGTGATGCTGAATATCCCCTATAATTTTGTTTTGTTTGTTTGTTATGTACACATTCCAAATGAAATCAATATAAATGTTATTATTAATGTTTGAAAGTTGATTGTCTACTTGAATCTCTCTATTAAAGTGTGTGTGGCTCCGGATGGAGCCTGGTTATGGTATTTGTCGTGGTGGGTGGCAGAAGTGCTTACTTCTTCTCTGTCTTCTTTGGCAAAAGAACTGCCTGAATGTTTGGAAGAACACCTCCCTGTGCAATGGTTACGCCAGACAGAAGTTTGTTGAGTTCTTCGTCGTTGCGGATGGCCAACTGCAAGTGACGTGGGATGATACGGGTCTTCTTGTTGTCACGTGCGGCGTTACCGGCGAGCTCCAGAACTTCGGCAGCGAGGTATTCCATGACGGCTGCCAGGTAGACAGGAGCGCCAGCACCGACGCGTTCGGCGTAGTTGCCTTTACGCAGCAGACGGTGAATTCTGCCCACGGGGAACTGAAGTCCGGCCCTGCTGGAGCGAGACTTTGACTTGCCCTTCACTTTGCCTCCCTTGCCGCGTCCTGACATTGCTGCTGCTGTTGTGGGTTTGTGGTGTTTTATGCCGGCCCGCAGATCGAGCTTCGTGTTATATACCCCGCTCAGGATCAAGGGAGTCCGCCACTGACCAATCAGCGCGCTCCGCCACGCGACCCGCTCTGAGCTGAGTCGCGAGCGGGATATAAAAGGAAAGCTCGACTCGCGCAAAAGTTCATTATTGTATCGCAACGCCAGCCAGCACGAGCATCATCATGCCACCCAAGGCATCTGGAAAGGCTGCCAAGAAGGCCGGAAAGGCCCAGAAGGCCATTGCCAAGGGCGATAAGAAAAAGAAGCGCAGGAGGAAGGAGAGCTACAGCATCTACATCTACAAAGTGCTGAAGCAGGTCCACCCCGACACTGGTATCTCTTCCAAAGCCATGTCGATCATGAACTCGTTCGTGAACGACATCTTCGAGCGCATCGCCGCCGAGGCTTCTCGCCTGGCCCACTACAACAAGCGTTCCACCATTACCAGTCGGGAGATCCAGACGGCTGTAAGGCTCCTGTTGCCCGGAGAACTGGCCAAGCACGCCGTCTCTGAGGGCACTAAGGCCGTCACCAAGTACACCTCCTCCAAGTAAACGGCTTACTTACTGCCCTGTGGTGGTGGCTTGGCCTCAAACCAACAAACTCGGCTCCATTGGAGCCACACTTTAATTTCTAAAGAGATTGTGAGTGTTAGACACCAATACTATTATAACAAAAACCTCTGTCACTGAAAGCAAATAGCTATAAAATGAGAATATTTATGAAACTGTCTGTGTGTGTTTCTCTCTCTCAGTCTCTGTCTGTCTGTCTGTCTGTCTCTGTCTCTGTCTCTGCATGTCTCTCTCTCTCTCTCTCTCTCTCTCTCTCTCTCTCTCTCTCTCTCTCTCTCTCTCTCTCTCTCTCTCTCTCTCTCTCTCTCTCTCTCTCTCTCTCTCTCTCAACACACATATAAACACTCGGTATCTTTTTTCTAGAGATTAGAGATTCATTGTTATGTTCCACATTAGGATTACTATGCAGGCCACCCTCTTAAGGTTTGAAAATGTCAAGAAAACGGTTAATTTAAAATGTCATCTCCTAACTTAACAGATTAAGCCAGAGGACCAAAAACAGAATAAAACAGGACAGGACAGTATGTCACTTATACAAGCTGCTTTTATTTCTAGTACAGTATGACAATTTTTTTTTTTTTTTTTTTGGAGGGGGGGGGGGAGGATCCTTGGCAGTGCATAAGAATGAAAAGCGACGGCGTTTTGTTTGTAAGAGGACAGGTTGTACTACAAATGACTTGATTTATTGATATCACGTGTACAGTGTATGTATGCCACCTAAATTATTGTATTTATTTATTTATTATATGTATAGATGAAGGTTAATTCATATGACTGATGCTAGGAATGTCTGAAATCTCCTTAGAAGGATATTTTGGCCCTGAGAAGGGCCGAGTTTGGTGTATACTAGGGTGGTCGTTTTAGCTTATGCACGCTCTCCACGGATACGGCGAGCAAGCTGAATGTCCTTTGGCATGATGGTGACACGCTTGGCGTGGATGGCACAGAGGTTAGTGTCCTCGAAGAGACCGACCAGGTAAGCCTCGGATGCCTCCTGTAAAGCCATGACGGCAGACGACTGGAAGCGAAGATCGGTCTTGAAGTCCTGGGCAATCTCGCGCACCAGACGCTGGAAGGGAAGTTTCCTGATGAGCAACTCTGTGCTCTTCTGGTAACGACGGATCTCACGCAGGGCGACCGTTCCGGGCCTGTAACGGTGAGGCTTCTTCACGCCCCCTGTGGCAGGAGCAGATTTGCGTGCTGCCTTGGTGGCCAGCTGCTTACGAGGAGCCTTGCCTCCCGTGGACTTGCGAGCAGTCTGCTTGGTGCGAGCCATGGTGAACAACTGTGGTTTGTGATGGCCGGCGCCGAAAAATTTTTGCTTATATACGCCGTCTCGAGGCGCTTGCTCGAGCGCCATTGGCTGCTCGACTCGCCTACGTCACCCCGTTGCCCCTCCCCTCCTTCCTCTGGCTGCAGCCAACAGGCAGCTCACCTCAAACACTATTATCGCTGATTTTGCTCTATTTTTTGGATTTGTGCAAAAGTCATTTCACAGAGACGTGAAACAGACGAGTAGGCAACTGCAGTTTTGAAAGCGTTGTGAGAAAGCCGTGTTTCTGCTCGAGTACAAGCATAAAGTAAGGACAGGCAGGAGTTAGGAGTTGCCATGCTACAAGTACGTCCGCTTGACGGGATATAGTCTGGGGAAATCGTGCCGAAATTTTATTATTCACACAACTTCAACACCATGACTGGACGCGGCAAGGGAGGCAAGGGACTCGGAAAGGGTGGCGCCAAGCGTCATCGTAAGGTGCTACGTGACAACATCCAGGGCATCACCAAGCCCGCTATTCGTCGCTTAGCTCGTCGTGGCGGCGTGAAGCGTATTTCGGGTCTCATCTACGAAGAGACCCGTGGCGTCCTGAAGGTGTTCCTCGAGAACGTCATCCGTGATGCTGTAACCTACACGGAACACGCCAAGAGGAAGACCGTCACTGCCATGGACGTGGTGTACGCTCTGAAGCGCCAGGGTCGTACCCTCTACGGATTCGGCGGATAAGAGCTTGGCTAATCCATCGATTCCACCCACCACCACCTCAAAACGGGACCTAATTAGGTCCCTATACTTTTTTACTGAAGGGCTTAATAGACGATAACATAAATTGTTTTGATATCAGCTAGCACATTGGGTCTTATGAAATCTATTTTTTATCCTCGCATGCTTAAAGGGACTCTGATTGGGGAGGGAGGGGTGGGGGGGGGGGGAAGGTTTGTTCCGTTATATACTAGCAGAGCAGGATCATTGGTGGTGGTGGGGGGGGGGGGGGAGGGAGAGAGAGAGAGAGAGAGATCTTTCCCAACTCTTCCTTTTTACATGAGTGAGCTACCCGTTTTATTCATTTTATCCTTCTCAGAGCTGTTTTGATAGTATCCAAATGATGGTAAATGAAAAGGGAGGACACGAATATCTACCCAGAATTCAGGACTGGCAATCGATATGCATGTTTGAGTGCGAATCTTTTTCTCTCTCAACTTAGGTATACGTTTATGTCGTACCTAAAAGCGAGAACCACACTATTGGGACAAGTATGCAAGGCCCAATTTTCCTAACAAGCACAGTTTAATTTTGTTATTTTCGAACATTTCTTTCCAAATTGGTTTATCCAATTAACAGTATTATATTAAGATCATGAATTGCTGGGTTAGGTTAGGTTAGGTTAGCTTTAGCTTAGGTTAGGTTAGGTTAGCTTAGCTTAGCTTGGGTTAGCTTAGGTTAGGTTAGGTTAGCTTAGCTTGGGTTAGCATAGGTTTAGGTTAGGTTCTGATTAACATTTTCTATGTTAGATTTAACTCAAATTCAAACAATTGCAGTCATTCGGCTGTAGTCAACTTGCCTCTAATAGGTGCAATTTTGTCTAACAAGACTATTTAGTTTTGTGTGCATATATATATATATATATATTATATATAATATATATATATATATATATATATATATATATATTAATATATATATATATATATATATATATATATATATATATATATATATATATTATAGCTTCAAGACTCCGAACCAATATAGAAGCATCAAGAGGAAGTGCTTGTGTTATGGGCCCAATAGGCCTTCTGCAGTTACTTCATTCTTATGTTTTTATTCCCATTGGTTCGTGTTTTATCTTGTGTAAATGTCAATCACCTCACCCAAAACTTGGTACCATATCACCTCACCCATGATGTGTATATATATATATATATATATATATCTATATATATATATATATATATATATACTATATATATATATATTATATATATTATATATATAATATACAGAGTAAATCTACCCCAAAAGTAATTATTTATTTGTCTACAAACTAAACTCTTTTTGGAATCATATGAGGCCCCCTTCCACTGAGGGGGGAGGCCTGGATGTTTATTGTCATGTGTATTCATTGCTGCTTGCATGTCGTCGTTTATTTTGCCTTTGTTGTTTTTCTTGACAGCTTTCTTTGCCTTGGGTGGTTTGGGAGATTTGAAGCTCTCCTTTATTTTGGGCTTTTTTGTTCCCAACAACAAGCTGCTGCTGCTGCTTCTTTTCAAGGCTGTAGGTGGTTTGTTGCTTGTGGCGGCTTTCTTTGGGAGGTTACCAACGGCCTTCTTTTGCTGCTGTAGATGGTTTCTTGGTTGTGGTGGCTTTCTTGGGAGTTTAGAACGGCCCTCTTCTCTGCTACGGCCAGCTTGAATGATCCACTAGCTCCACTTCCCTTGGTCTGAACAAGAATGCCGTCAGCCACTGCTTTCTTGAGAAATCTTCGGATGTAAATGGCGATCTTGGCAGACCTCGACCTTTGTTGTTGGCAACAACGTACTTCTTGATTGCTTGGTAGAGACGAGCCCTTACGGTCTTTTGAGTGCTGCGACCGCGGCTAGAACCATTTGACTAGTTTTCGGGTGAGCAACCTGGACGCGAGGTTTCCTGGTGGTGGGCCACCACAGCAGCAGCAGCCGCAGCCCTTCTTGGTAGGCTTTGCTTCTACCATGATGATGATGAGATAACCAAGGTGATGAGAGGACGCTCCGACAGTCACGGGGGAATGATGCTGCCAGCCCGCTTGAGCCGAACCTATTTATGTGCCGGCACGGTACAGAAGCTGCAACCTGGCAACTCGTCCACCAATCACGACGGTTGGTTTTACGGCTCCGAAACCTGGATCCCATATCTTCTCTAAAATAGAAGCATTGTTCATGTTCTTTGTTAAAAGTATCATTAAAGCAGGACAGATGAGGACAAATATCATAAAAACTGAAGAGCAGATGAGCACACACATGTATGTATTACAAAAGAAAATCCACAAATTCATTAGAAATTGGCAGGGTAGGCTGAGGAAGTAGGTAGATGTAAAATGTCTGTAAATGGCGAAAGAACATAAACCCAAGACTGAATAAACGATGTTAAATATCCATGCAAGGAGACAAAAATATGTTAGGATACAATTACCATTAAGACACCACAAGAAGGTCCGTATCCTGCCGTGATGACTAAAAGAGTTGGTTATTAGCCAACAATGTGTAGGCAGTCTCATGCCAACGGCCCATACCACGTTGAGAACACCGCTTCTCGTCCGATCAGCGAAGTTAAGCAACGTTGGGTTTGGTTAGTACTTGGATGGGTGACCGCCTGGGAACACCAAATGCTGTTGGCTAATAATGTTTTTTGTTTGTTTTGTTTTTGTTTCGTTGTTGTTGGTTTGAATGGCTGGCTGGCTGGCTGGCTGGCTGGCTGGCTGGCTGGCTGGCTGGCTCCACGGGAAATTCACGAGTTGTGTGGAATAAGGCCTGGTAAAATGAATTAATATGTATGTCATGTTTAAAACAAAACTCGCTTAATATAGTGTGTGAGGCTTTATACAAAAACAAACCAACCAAACAAAACATGTTGTATATATATATATTATATATATATATATATATATATATATATATATATATATACTATATATATTATATATATAATATAGATATATATCATATATATAATATATATATAAGCTTAATCCGGGTTTGAACTCGGCAACTCCAAGAATACGCATCACTTATATAAACTTTACCACTGGCCACTGCAGGACACTGATGCTGAGGTATCAATTTAATGACGTAAATGCCCATTTCCACAAATAAATGATAATTTAAAAGTAGTTTGTATGTACAAATCTTTTCTGTTTAAAAGGCTACAATATCAGTTACTGATATAATTTGTGTTAATGTTTCTATACCCACAGGAAGGCATGTTTTTGCTTATATGTAAGGGGGACGGAGAGGATCCACAGACCATCATTCACCTTCCCCCCCCCCCCCCCTCCCACTACTACTACCACCACCACCACCACCACCACCACCACCACCACTACTCACCACTACTCACCCCCAATCCACCACCATCACCACACCACAATCACCACACCACACCTACCGAAACCCCCCCTAACACATCAACCCTCCCCCCCAATCAACAGGCGAAATAATAACCCTCAAATGCCTGCCTGCCTGCTTCCTGCCAAGCCAGCCAATACTAACGGTCTTCTCAGAAAGAAAATCTCTTTGTATCTGTATTACTTGATGAAATGTATGATTCTAATAATGAAAATAAATTGTTATGTCGGTTGTATGAGCATAATGACCAATATGCACATGATATGAATGAATTAAATAGTGTAGTTTTAAGTAATTAGGTTGTAGACACATTAAGCGGATATGATATTTGACGCGTCCAGAAACTGGTGATTTTTGGTTAGTTTTTAAATGCACCACCACCACCACCATTGCTTCCCCAGAGCCTAATTAAGGACCGGTAAAAGGAGTCAATATGTATGTCATCTATAAAACCAAAGAATGAATAAAAACACACACACACAAACCTACATAATAGTACTAGGAAGATTGTATGGCATAAAAAAAAAAAAGTACTCCCATTTGGGTCGTTTGAACTCGCGACTTCCCAAAACACCAGCCACACACCTTACCACCCAGCCACCATAGAGTTGGTATAATTGTGCAACTTTAGTTATAAAACTAAAGTTCTTATTGTCTCAAATCTTATTGTCTGTTCTATGAAAAGGCATGATGTAAATTATGTATTTTTTGAATGATTGAATTGTAGGCACATTAAGCGGATTTCGATATTTGATATATCCAGAAAAGGTGATTTCTGTTCAGTTTTAAAATGCATCACCGTTAACGCTAAAGGACTGGTAAAACGACTCGATGTTTGTCATTTTTAAAATAAACACTAAAACTAGGCCCTTAACATATATAATGTTTGAATATAAATTGAATGCATATAAATACAAAGTGGGAGTGGCTGGCTGGCTGGCTGGCTGGCTGGCTGGCTGGCTGGCTGGCTGGCTGGCCTGGCTGGCTGGCTGGCTGGCTGCCTGCCTGCCTGCCTGGCTGGCTGGCTGGCTGGCTGGCTGGCTGGCTGCCTGGCTGCCTGCCTGCCTGCCTGCCTGCCTGCCTGCCTGCCTGCCTGCCAGCCTGCCTGCCTGCCTGCCTGCCTGCCTGCCTGCCTGCCTGGCTGGCTGGCTGGCTGGCTGGCTGGCTGCCCGCCCCGCCCGCCCGCCTGCCCGCCCGCCTGCTTGCCTTGCCTTTGCCTGTCCTGTCCTGTTATTGCCTTGCCTTCCTTGCCTTGCCTTGCCTTGCCTTGCCTTGCCTTGCCTTGCCTTGCCTTGCCATTGCCTTGCCTGCCCTGCCCTGCCTTGGCCTGCAGCTGCTGGCTGGCCGTAAATCAACTCTTAACAACACCACACCACACCACACCATCACTCATCACCCATCACCCACCACCGGCCCCAGTCTCCCCAGCCTCTCTTATATACCCGAGCAGGCCCTTTAAATTATTTGAATTGTTGCACTTCGGCCAATGGCACGATCGCTGCTGCTCAAACATATTCTGGTTCACAAGTATTATAATATATTATATTATATTATATTATATATATATATATATATATATATATATATATATATATATATATATATATATATATATATATATTATTCATGAAACACATTAAAACCTTGATCATTTATTCATTCATTACGTCTAGTGAAGAATTGCTTTTGTTCATTTGTATGATTAAAAATTGATAGAATATGAATTCCTCGCTTAAAGTAAAATATAAAATATATATTGGATTTATATGATTGGTTAATATTCCAAGTGATGCTGAATATCCCCTATAATTTTGTTTTGTTTGTTTGTTATGTACACATTCCAAATGAAATCAATATAAATGTTATTATTAATGTTTGAAAGTTGATTGTCTACTTGAATCTCTCTATTAAAGTGTGTGTGGCTCCGGATGGAGCCTGGTTATGGTATTTGTCGTGGTGGGTGGCAGAAGTGCTTACTTCTTCTCTGTCTTCTTTGGCAAAAGAACTGCCTGAATGTTTGGAAGAACACCTCCCTGTGCAATGGTTACGCCAGACAGAAGTTTGTTGAGTTCTTCGTCGTTGCGGATGGCCAACTGCAAGTGACGTGGGATGATACGGGTCTTCTTGTTGTCACGTGCGGCGTTACCGGCGAGCTCCAGAACTTCGGCAGCGAGGTATTCCATGACGGCTGCCAGGTAGACAGGAGCGCCAGCACCGACGCGTTCGGCGTAGTTGCCTTTACGCAGCAGACGGTGAATTCTGCCCACGGGGAACTGAAGTCCGGCCCTGCTGGAGCGAGACTTTGACTTGCCCTTCACTTTGCCTCCCTTGCCGCGTCCTGACATTGCTGCTGCTGTTGTGGGTTTGTGGTGTTTTATGCCGGCCCGCAGATCGAGCTTCGTGTTATATACCCCGCTCAGGATCAAGGGAGTCCGCCACTGACCAATCAGCGCGCTCCGCCACGCGACCCGCTCTGAGCTGAGTCGCGAGCGGGATATAAAAGGAAAGCTCGACTCGCGCAAAAGTTCATTATTGTATCGCAACGCCAGCCAGCACGAGCATCATCATGCCACCCAAGGCATCTGGAAAGGCTGCCAAGAAGGCCGGAAAGGCCCAGAAGGCCATTGCCAAGGGCGATAAGAAAAAGAAGCGCAGGAGGAAGGAGAGCTACAGCATCTACATCTACAAAGTGCTGAAGCAGGTCCACCCCGACACTGGTATCTCTTCCAAAGCCATGTCGATCATGAACTCGTTCGTGAACGACATCTTCGAGCGCATCGCCGCCGAGGCTTCTCGCCTGGCCCACTACAACAAGCGTTCCACCATTACCAGTCGGGAGATCCAGACGGCTGTAAGGCTCCTGTTGCCCGGAGAACTGGCCAAGCACGCCGTCTCTGAGGGCACTAAGGCCGTCACCAAGTACACCTCCTCCAAGTAAACGGCTTACTTACTGCCCTGTGGTGGTGGCTTGGCCTCAAACCAACAAACTCGGCTCCATTGGAGCCACACTTTAATTTCTAAAGAGATTGTGAGTGTTAGACACCAATACTATTATAACAAAAACCTCTGTCACTGAAAGCAAATAGCTATAAAATGAGAATATTTATGAAACTGTCTGTGTGTGTTTCTCTCTCTCAGTCTCTGTCTGTCTGTCTGTCTGTCTCTGTCTCTGTCTCTGCATGTCTCTCTCTCTCTCTCTCTCTCTCTCTCTCTCTCTCTCTCTCTCTCTCTCTCTCTCTCTCTCTCTCTCTCTCTCTCTCTCTCTCTCTCTCTCTCTCTCTCTCAACACACATATAAACACTCGGTATCTTTTTTCTAGAGATTAGAGATTCATTGTTATGTTCCACATTAGGATTACTATGCAGGCCACCCTCTTAAGGTTTGAAAATGTCAAGAAAACGGTTAATTTAAAATGTCATCTCCTAACTTAACAGATTAAGCCAGAGGACCAAAAACAGAATAAAACAGGACAGGACAGTATGTCACTTATACAAGCTGCTTTTATTTCTAGTACAGTATGACAATTTTTTTTTTTTTTTTTTTGGAGGGGGGGGGGGAGGATCCTTGGCAGTGCATAAGAATGAAAAGCGACGGCGTTTTGTTTGTAAGAGGACAGGTTGTACTACAAATGACTTGATTTATTGATATCACGTGTACAGTGTATGTATGCCACCTAAATTATTGTATTTATTTATTTATTATATGTATAGATGAAGGTTAATTCATATGACTGATGCTAGGAATGTCTGAAATCTCCTTAGAAGGATATTTTGGCCCTGAGAAGGGCCGAGTTTGGTGTATACTAGGGTGGTCGTTTTAGCTTATGCACGCTCTCCACGGATACGGCGAGCAAGCTGAATGTCCTTTGGCATGATGGTGACACGCTTGGCGTGGATGGCACAGAGGTTAGTGTCCTCGAAGAGACCGACCAGGTAAGCCTCGGATGCCTCCTGTAAAGCCATGACGGCAGACGACTGGAAGCGAAGATCGGTCTTGAAGTCCTGGGCAATCTCGCGCACCAGACGCTGGAAGGGAAGTTTCCTGATGAGCAACTCTGTGCTCTTCTGGTAACGACGGATCTCACGCAGGGCGACCGTTCCGGGCCTGTAACGGTGAGGCTTCTTCACGCCCCCTGTGGCAGGAGCAGATTTGCGTGCTGCCTTGGTGGCCAGCTGCTTACGAGGAGCCTTGCCTCCCGTGGACTTGCGAGCAGTCTGCTTGGTGCGAGCCATGGTGAACAACTGTGGTTTGTGATGGCCGGCGCCGAAAAATTTTTGCTTATATACGCCGTCTCGAGGCGCTTGCTCGAGCGCCATTGGCTGCTCGACTCGCCTACGTCACCCCGTTGCCCCTCCCCTCCTTCCTCTGGCTGCAGCCAACAGGCAGCTCACCTCAAACACTATTATCGCTGATTTTGCTCTATTTTTTGGATTTGTGCAAAAGTCATTTCACAGAGACGTGAAACAGACGAGTAGGCAACTGCAGTTTTGAAAGCGTTGTGAGAAAGCCGTGTTTCTGCTCGAGTACAAGCATAAAGTAAGGACAGGCAGGAGTTAGGAGTTGCCATGCTACAAGTACGTCCGCTTGACGGGATATAGTCTGGGGAAATCGTGCCGAAATTTTATTATTCACACAACTTCAACACCATGACTGGACGCGGCAAGGGAGGCTCGGAAAGGGTGGCGCCAAGCGTCATCGTAAGGTGCTACGTGACAACATCCAGGGCATCACCAAGCCCGCTATTCGTCGCTTAGCTCGTCGTGGCGGCGTGAAGCGTATTTCGGGTCTCATCTACGAAGAGACCCGTGGCGTCCTGAAGGTGTTCCTCGAGAACGTCATCCGTGATGCTGTAACCTACACGGAACACGCCAAGAGGAAGACCGTCACTGCCATGGACGTGGTGTACGCTCTGAAGCGCCAGGGTCGTACCCTCTACGGATTCGGCGGATAAGAGCTTGGCTAATCCATCGATTCCACCCACCACCACCTCAAAACGGGACCTAATTAGGTCCCTATACTTTTTTACTGAAGGGCTTAATAGACGATAACATAAATTGTTTTGATATCAGCTAGCACATTGGGTCTTATGAAATCTATTTTTTATCCTCGCATGCTTAAAGGGACTCTGATTGGGGAGGGAGGGGTGGGGGGGGGGGGAAGGTTTGTTCCGTTATATACTAGCAGAGCAGGATCATTGGTGGTGGTGGGGGGGGGGGGGTGAGGGAGAGAGAGAGAGAGAGAGAGATCTTTCCCAACTCTTCCTTTTTACATGAGTGAGCTACCCGTTTTATTCATTTTATCCTTCTCAGAGCTGTTTTGATAGTATCCAAATGATGGTAAATGAAAAGGGAGGACACGAATATCTACCCAGAATTCAGGACTGGCAATCGATATGCATGTTTGAGTGCGAATCTTTTTCTCTCTCAACTTAGGTATACGTTTATGTCGTACCTAAAAGCGAGAACCACACTATTGGGACAAGTATGCAAGGCCCAATTTTCCTAACAAGCACAGTTAATTTTGTTATTTTCGAACATTTCTTTCCAAATTGGTTTATCCAATTAACAGTATTATATTAAGATCATGAATTGCTGGGTTAGGTTAGGTTAGGTTAGCTTAGCTTAGGTTAGGTTAGGTTAGCTTAGCTTAGCTTGGGTTAGCTTAGGTTAGGTTAGGTTAGCTTAGCTTGGGTTAGCATAGGTTAGGTTAGGTTTGATTACATTTCTATGTTAGATTTAACTCAAATTCAAAACAATTGCAGTCATTCGGCTTGTTAGTCAACTTGCCTCTAATAGGGGCAATTTGTCTAACAAGACTATTTAGTTTTGTGTGCATATATATATATATATATATATATATATATATATATATATATATATATATATATATATATATATATATATATATATATATATATATATATATATATATATATATATTATAGCTTCAAGACTCCGAACCAATATAGAAGCATCAAGAGGAAGTGCTTGTGTTATGGGCCAATAGGCCTTCTGCAGTTACTTCCATTCTTATGTTTTTATTCCCATTGGTTCGTGTTTTATCTTGTGTAAATGTCAATCACCTCACCCAAAACTTTGGTACCATATCACCTCACCCATGTATGTGTATATTATATATATATATATATATATATATATATATATATATATATATATATATATATATATATATAATATACAGAGTAAATCTACCCCAAAAGTAATGATTTATTTGTCTACAAAACTAAACTCTTTTTGGAATCATATGAGGCCCCTCCACTGAGGGGGGAGGCCTGGATGTTTATTGTCATGTGTATTCATGCTGCTTGCATGTCGTCGTTTATTTTGCCTTTGTTGTTTTCTTGACAGCTTTCTTTGCCTTGGGTGGTTTGGGAGATTTTGAAGCTCTCTTTATTTTGGGCTTTTTGTTCCCAACAACAAGCTGCTGCTGCTGCTTCTTTTTCAAGGCTGTAGGTGGTTTGTTGCTTGTGGCGGCTTTCTTGGGAGTTACCACGGCCTTCTTTGCTGCTGTAGATGGTTTCTTGGTTGTGGTGGCTTTCTTGGGAGTTAGAACGGCCCTCTTCTCTGCTACGGCCAGCTTGAATGATCCACTAGCTCCACTTCCCTTGGTCTGAACAAGAATGCCGTCAGCCACTGCTTTCTTGAGAAATCTTCGGATGTAAATGGCGATCTTGGCAGCCTCGACTTTGTTGTTGGCAACAACGTACTTCTTGATTGCTTGTAGAGACGAGCCCTTACGGTCTTTGAGTGCTGCGACCGCGGCTAGAACCATTTGACTAGTTTTCGGGTGAGCAACCTGGACGCGAGGTTTCCTGGTGGTGGCCACCACAGCAGCAGCAGCCGCAGCCTTCTTGGTAGGCTTTGCTTCTACCATGATGATGATGAGATAACCAAGGTGATGAGAGACGCTCAGACAGTCACGGGGGAATGATGCTGCCGCCGCTTGAGCCGAACCTATTTATGTGCCGGCACGGTACAGAAGCTGCAACCTGGCAACTCGTCCACCAATCACGACGGTTGGTTTTACGGCTCCGAAACCTGGATCCCATATCTTCTCTAAAATAGAAGCATTTGTTCATGTTCTTTGTAAAAGTATCATAAAGCAGGACAGATGAGACAAATATCATAAAAACTGAAGAGCAGATGAGCACACACATGTATGTATTACAAAAGAAAATCCACAAATTCATTAGAAATTGGCAGGGTAGGCTGAGGAAGTAGGTAGATGTAAAATGTCTGTAAATGGCGAAAGAACATAAACCCAAGACTGAATAAACGATGTTAAATATCCATGCCAAGGAGACAAAAATATGTTAGGATACAATTACCATTAAGACACCACAAGAAGGTCCGTATCCTGCCGTGATGACTAAAAAGAGTTGGTTATTAGCCACAATGTGTAGGCAGTCTCATGCCAACGGCCATACCACGTTGAGAACACCGCTTCTCGTCCGATCAGCGAAGTTAAGCAACGTTGGGTTTGGTTAGTACTTGGATGGGTGACCGCCTGGGAACACCAAATGCTGTTGGCAATAATGTTTTTTGTTTTGTTTTGTTTTGTTTCGTTTGTTTTTGTTTGAATGGCTGGCTGGCTGGCTGGCTGGCTGGCTGGCTGGCTGGCTGGCTGGCTCCACGGGAAATTCACGGAGTTGTGTGGAATAAGGCCTGGTAAAATGAATTAATATGTATGTCATGTTTAAAACAAACTCGCTTAATATAGTGTGTGAGGCTTTATACAAAAACAAACAACCAAAACAAAACATGTTGTATATATATATATATATATATATATATATATATATATATATATATATATATATATATATATATATATATATATATATATATATATATATATATATATATATATATATATATAGCTTAATCCGGGTTTGAACTCGCAACTCCAAGAATACGCATCACTTATATACACTTTACCACTGGACCACTGCAGGACACTTGATGCTGAGGTATCAATTTAATGACGTAAATGCCATTTCCACAAATAAATGATAATTTAAAAGTATTTGTATGTACAAATCTTTTCTGTTTAAAAGGCTACAATATCAGTTACTGATATAATTTGTGTTAATGTTTCTATACCCACAGGAAGGCATGTTTTTGCTTATATGTAAGGGGTACGGAGAAGGAATCCACAGACCATCATTCCCCTTCCCCCCCCCCCCCCTCCCACCTACTACTACCACCACCACCACCACCACCACCACCACCACCACCACTACTCACCACTACTCACCACCAATCACCACCAATCACCACCACCACCAATCACCACCACCACACCTAACCGAAAACCCCCTAACACATCAACCCTCCCCCCAATCAACAGGCGAAATAATAACCCTCAAATGCCTGCCTGCCTGCCTGCCAGCCAGCCAATACTAACGGTCTTCTCAGAAAGAAAATCTCTTTGTATCTGTATTACTTGATGAAATGTATGATTCTAATAATGAAAATAAATTGTTATGTCGGTTGTATGAGCATAATGACCAATATGCACATGATATGAATGAATTAAATAGTGTAGTTTTAAGTAATTAGGTTGTAGACACATTAAGCGGATATGATATTTGACGCGTCCAGAACTGGTGATTTTTGGTTTAGTTTTAAATGCACCACCACCACCACCATTGCTTCCCCAGAGCCTAATTAAGGACCGGTAAAAGGAGTCAATATGTATGTCATCTATAAAACCAAAGAATGAATAAAAACACACACACACAAACCTACATAATAGTACTAGGAAGATTGTATGGCATAAAAAAAAAAAAAGTACTCCCATTGGGTCGTTTGAACTCGCGACTTCCAAAACACCAGCCACACACCTTACCACCCAGCCACCATAGAGTTGGTATAATTGTGCAACTTTAGTTATAAAACTAAAGTTCTTATTGTCTCAAATCTTATTGTCTGTTCTATGAAAAGGCATGATGTAAATTATGTATTTTTTGAATGATTGAATTGTAGGCACATTAAGCGGATTCGATATTTGATATATCCAGAAAAGGTGATTTCTGTTCAGTTTTAAAATGCATCACCGTTAACGCTAAAGGACTGGTAAAACGACTCGATGTTTGTCATTTTTAAAATAAACACTAAAACTAGGCCCTTAACATATATAATGTTTGAATATAAATTGAATGCATATAAATACAAAGTGGGAGTGGCTGGCTGGCTGGCTGGCTGGCTGGCTGGCTGGCTGGCTGGCTGGCTGGCTGGCTGGCTGGCTGGCTGGCTGCTGCCTGCCTGCCTGCTGGCTGGCTCTGGCTGGCTGGCTGGCTGGCTGGCTGCCTGCCTGCCTGCCTGCCTGCCTGCCTGCCTGCCTGCCTGCCTGCCAGCCTGCCTGCCTGCCTGCCTGCCTGCCTGCCTGCCTGCCTGGCTGGCTGGCTGGCTGGCTGGCTGGCTGCCCGCCCGCCCGCCCGCCTGCCCGCCCGCCTGCTTGCCTTGCCTTGCCTGTCCTGTCCTGTTATTGCCTTGCCTTGCCTTGCCTTGCCTTGCCTTGCCTTGCCTTGCCTTGCCTTGCCTTGCCTTGCCTTGCCTTGCCCTGCCCTGCCTTGGCTGCAGCTGGCTGGCTGGCCGTAAATCAACTCTTAACAACACCACACCACACCACACCATCACTCATCACCCATCACCCACCACCGGCCCCAGTCTCCCAGCCTCTCTTATATACCCGAGCAGGCCCTTTAAATTATTTGAATTGTTGCACTTCGGCCAATGGCACGATCGCTGCTGCTCAAACATATTCTGGTTCACAAGTATTATAATATATTATATTATATTATATTATATATAATATATATATATATATATTATATATATATATATATATATATATATATATATATATATATATTTATTCATGAAACACATTAAAACCTTGATCATTTATTCATTCATTACGTCTAGTGAAGAATTGCTTTTGTTCATTTGTATGATTAAAAATTGATAGAATATGAATTCCTCGCTTAAAGTAAAATATAAAATATATATTGGATTTATATGATTGGTTAATATTCCAAGTGATGCTGAATATCCCCTATAATTTTGTTTGTTTGTTTGTTATGTACACATTCCAAATGAAATCAATATAAATGTTATTATTAATGTTTGAAAGTTGATTGTCTACTTGAATCTCTCTATTAAAGTGTGTGTGGCTCCGGATGGAGCCTGGTTATGGTATTTGTCGTGGTGGGTGGCAGAAGTGCTTACTTCTTCTCTGTCTTCTTTGGCAAAAGAACTGCCTGAATGTTTGGAAGAACACCTCCCTGTGCAATGGTTACGCCAGACAGAAGTTTGTTGAGTTCTTCGTCGTTGCGGATGGCCAACTGCAAGTGACGTGGGATGATACGGGTCTTCTTGTTGTCACGTGCGGCGTTACCGGCGAGCTCCAGAACTTCGGCAGCGAGGTATTCCATGACGGCTGCCAGGTAGACAGGAGCGCCAGCACCGACGCGTTCGGCGTAGTTGCCTTTACGCAGCAGACGGTGAATTCTGCCCACGGGGAACTGAAGTCCGGCCCTGCTGGAGCGAGACTTTGACTTGCCCTTCACTTTGCCTCCCTTGCCGCGTCCTGACATTGCTGCTGCTGTTGTGGGTTTGTGGTGTTTTATGCCGGCCCGCAGATCGAGCTTCGTGTTATATACCCCGCTCAGGATCAAGGGAGTCCGCCACTGACCAATCAGCGCGCTCCGCCACGCGACCCGCTCTGAGCTGAGTCGCGAGCGGGATATAAAAGGAAAGCTCGACTCGCGCAAAAGTTCATTATTGTATCGCAACGCCAGCCAGCACGAGCATCATCATGCCACCCAAGGCATCTGGAAAGGCTGCCAAGAAGGCCGGAAAGGCCCAGAAGGCCATTGCCAAGGGCGATAAGAAAAAGAAGCGCAGGAGGAAGGAGAGCTACAGCATCTACATCTACAAAGTGCTGAAGCAGGTCCACCCCGACACTGGTATCTCTTCCAAAGCCATGTCGATCATGAACTCGTTCGTGAACGACATCTTCGAGCGCATCGCCGCCGAGGCTTCTCGCCTGGCCCACTACAACAAGCGTTCCACCATTACCAGTCGGGAGATCCAGACGGCTGTAAGGCTCCTGTTGCCCGGAGAACTGGCCAAGCACGCCGTCTCTGAGGGCACTAAGGCCGTCACCAAGTACACCTCCTCCAAGTAAACGGCTTACTTACTGCCCTGTGGTGGTGGCTTGGCCTCAAACCAACAAACTCGGCTCCATTGGAGCCACACTTTAATTTCTAAAGAGATTGTGAGTGTTAGACACCAATACTATTATAACAAAAACCTCTGTCACTGAAAGCAAATAGCTATAAAATGAGAATATTTATGAAACTGTCTGTGTGTGTTTCTCTCTCTCAGTCTCTGTCTGTCTGTCTGTCTGTCTGTCTCTGTCTCTCTGTCTCTCTCTCTCTCTCTCTCTCTCTCTCTCTCTCTCTCTCTCTCTCTCTCTCTCTCTCTCTCTCTCTCTCTCTCTCTCTCTCAACACACATATAAACACTCGGTATCTTTTTTCTAGAGATTAGAGATTCATTGTTATGTTCCACATTAGGATTACTATGCAGGCCACCCTCTTAAGGTTTGAAAATGTCAAGAAAACGGTTAATTTAAAATGTCATCTCCTAACTTAACAGATTAAGCCAGAGGACCAAAAACAGAATAAAACAGGACAGGACAGTATGTCACTTATACAAGCTGCTTTTATTTCTAGTACAGTATGACAATTTTTTTTTTTTTTTTTTTTGGAGGGGGGGGGGGGATCCTTGGCAGTGCATAAGAATGAAAAGCGACGGCGTTTTGTTTGTAAGAGGACAGGTTGTACTACAAATGACTTGATTTATTGATATCACGTGTACAGTGTATGTATGCCACCTAAATTATTGTATTTATTTATTTATTATATGTATAGATGAAGGTTAATTCATATGACTGATGCTAGGAATGTCTGAAATCTCCTTAGAAGGATATTTTGGCCCTGAGAAGGGCCGAGTTTGGTGTATACTAGGGTGGTCGTTTTAGCTTATGCACGCTCTCCACGGATACGGCGAGCAAGCTGAATGTCCTTTGGCATGATGGTGACACGCTTGGCGTGGATGGCACAGAGGTTAGTGTCCTCGAAGAGACCGACCAGGTAAGCCTCGGATGCCTCCTGTAAAGCCATGACGGCAGACGACTGGAAGCGAAGATCGGTCTTGAAGTCCTGGGCAATCTCGCGCACCAGACGCTGGAAGGGAAGTTTCCTGATGAGCAACTCTGTGCTCTTCTGGTAACGACGGATCTCACGCAGGGCGACCGTTCCGGGCCTGTAACGGTGAGGCTTCTTCACGCCCCCTGTGGCAGGAGCAGATTTGCGTGCTGCCTTGGTGGCCAGCTGCTTACGAGGAGCCTTGCCTCCCGTGGACTTGCGAGCAGTCTGCTTGGTGCGAGCCATGGTGAACAACTGTGGTTTGTGATGGCCGGCGCCGAAAAATTTTTGCTTATATACGCCGTCTCGAGGCGCTTGCTCGAGCGCCATTGGCTGCTCGACTCGCCTACGTCACCCCGTTGCCCCTCCCCTCCTTCCTCTGGCTGCAGCCAACAGGCAGCTCACCTCAAACACTATTATCGCTGATTTTGCTCTATTTTTTGGATTTGTGCAAAAGTCATTTCACAGAGACGTGAAACAGACGAGTAGGCAACTGCAGTTTTGAAAGCGTTGTGAGAAAGCCGTGTTTCTGCTCGAGTACAAGCATAAAGTAAGGACAGGCAGGAGTTAGGAGTTGCCATGCTACAAGTACGTCCGCTTGACGGGATATAGTCTGGGGAAATCGTGCCGAAATTTTATTATTCACACAACTTCAACACCATGACTGGACGCGGCAAGGGAGGCAAGGGACTCGGAAAGGGTGGCGCCAAGCGTCATCGTAAGGTGCTACGTGACAACATCCAGGGCATCACCAAGCCCGCTATTCGTCGCTTAGCTCGTCGTGGCGGCGTGAAGCGTATTTCGGGTCTCATCTACGAAGAGACCCGTGGCGTCCTGAAGGTGTTCCTCGAGAACGTCATCCGTGATGCTGTAACCTACACGGAACACGCCAAGAGGAAGACCGTCACTGCCATGGACGTGGTGTACGCTCTGAAGCGCCAGGGTCGTACCCTCTACGGATTCGGCGGATAAGAGCTTGGCTAATCCATCGATTCCACCCACCACCACCTCAAAACGGGACCTAATTAGGTCCCTATACTTTTTTACTGAAGGGCTTAATAGACGATAACATAAATTGTTTTGATATCAGCTAGCACATTGGGTCTTATGAAATCTATTTTTTATCCTCGCATGCTTAAAGGGACTCTGATTGGGGAGGGAGGGGTGGGGGGGGGGGGGAAGGTTTGTTCCGTTATATACTAGCAGAGCAGGATCATTGGTGGTGGTGGGGGGGGGGGGGTGAGGGAGAGAGAGAGAGAGAGAGAGATCTTTCCCAACTCTTCCTTTTTACATGAGTGAGCTACCCGTTTTATTCATTTTATCCTTCTCAGAGCTGTTTTGATAGTATCCAAATGATGGTAAATGAAAAGGGAGGACACGAATATCTACCCAGAATTCAGGACTGGCAATCGATATGCATGTTTGAGTGCGAATCTTTTTCTCTCTCAACTTAGGTATACGTTTATGTCGTACCTAAAAGCGAGAACCACACTATTGGGACAAGTATGCAAGGCCCAATTTTCCTAACAAGCACAGTTAATTTTGTTATTTTCGAACATTTCTTTCCAAATTGGTTTATCCAATTAACAGTATTATATTAAGATCATGAATTGCTGGGTTAGGTTAGGTTAGGTTAGCTTAGCTTAGGTTAGGTTAGGTTAGCTTAGCTTAGCTTGGGTTAGCTTAGGTTAGGTTAGGTTAGCTTAGCTTGGGTTAGCATAGGTTAGGTTAGGTTTGATTACATTTCTATGTTAGATTTAACTCAAATTCAAAACAATTGCAGTCATTCGGCTTGTTAGTCAACTTGCCTCTAATAGGGGCAATTTGTCTAACAAGACTATTTAGTTTTGTGTGCATATATATATATATATATATATATATATATATATATATATATATATATATATATATATATATATATAGCTTCAAGACTCCGAACCAATATAGAAGCATCAAGAGGAAGTGCTTGTGTTATGGGCCAATAGGCCTTCTGCAGTTACTTCCATTCTTATGTTTTTATTCCCATTGGTTCGTGTTTTATCTTGTGTAAATGTCAATCACCTCACCCAAAACTTTGGTACCATATCACCTCACCCATGTATGTGTATATATATATATATATATATATATATATATATATATATATATATATATAATATATATATATATATATATATATAATATACAGAGTAAATCTACCCCAAAAGTAATGATTTATTTGTCTACAAAACTAAACTCTTTTTGGAATCATATGAGGCCCCTCCACTGAGGGGGGAGGCCTGGATGTTTATTGTCATGTGTATTCATGCTGCTTGCATGTCGTCGTTTATTTTGCCTTTGTTGTTTTCTTGACAGCTTTCTTTGCCTTGGGTGGTTTGGGAGATTTTGAAGCTCTCTTTATTTTGGGCTTTTTGTTCCCAACAACAAGCTGCTGCTGCTGCTTCTTTTTCAAGGCTGTAGGTGGTTTGTTGCTTGTGGCGGCTTTCTTGGGAGTTACCACGGCCTTCTTTGCTGCTGTAGATGGTTTCTTGGTTGTGGTGGCTTTCTTGGGAGTTAGAACGGCCCTCTTCTCTGCTACGGCCAGCTTGAATGATCCACTAGCTCCACTTCCCTTGGTCTGAACAAGAATGCCGTCAGCCACTGCTTTCTTGAGAAATCTTCGGATGTAAATGGCGATCTTGGCAGCCTCGACTTTGTTGTTGGCAACAACGTACTTCTTGATTGCTTGTAGAGACGAGCCCTTACGGTCTTTGAGTGCTGCGACCGCGGCTAGAACCATTTGACTAGTTTTCGGGTGAGCAACCTGGACGCGAGGTTTCCTGGTGGTGGCCACCACAGCAGCAGCAGCCGCAGCCTTCTTGGTAGGCTTTGCTTCTACCATGATGATGATGAGATAACCAAGGTGATGAGAGACGCTCAGACAGTCACGGGGGAATGATGCTGCCGCCGCTTGAGCCGAACCTATTTATGTGCCGGCACGGTACAGAAGCTGCAACCTGGCAACTCGTCCACCAATCACGACGGTTGGTTTTACGGCTCCGAAACCTGGATCCCATATCTTCTCTAAAATAGAAGCATTTGTTCATGTTCTTTGTAAAAGTATCATAAAGCAGGACAGATGAGACAAATATCATAAAAACTGAAGAGCAGATGAGCACACACATGTATGTATTACAAAAGAAAATCCACAAATTCATTAGAAATTGGCAGGGTAGGCTGAGGAAGTAGGTAGATGTAAAATGTCTGTAAATGGCGAAAGAACATAAACCCAAGACTGAATAAACGATGTTAAATATCCATGCCAAGGAGACAAAAATATGTTAGGATACAATTACCATTAAGACACCACAAGAAGGTCCGTATCCTGCCGTGATGACTAAAAAGAGTTGGTTATTAGCCACAATGTGTAGGCAGTCTCATGCCAACGGCCATACCACGTTGAGAACACCGCTTCTCGTCCGATCAGCGAAGTTAAGCAACGTTGGGTTTGGTTAGTACTTGGATGGGTGACCGCCTGGGAACACCAAATGCTGTTGGCAATAATGTTTTTTGTTTTGTTTTGTTTTGTTTCGTTTGTTTTTGTTTGAATGGCTGGCTGGCTGGCTGGCTGGCTGGCTGGCTGGCTGGCTGGCTGGCTCCACGGGAAATTCACGGAGTTGTGTGGAATAAGGCCTGGTAAAATGAATTAATATGTATGTCATGTTTAAAACAAACTCGCTTAATATAGTGTGTGAGGCTTTATACAAAAACAAACAACCAAAACAAAACATGTTGTATATATATATATATATATATATATATATATATATATATATATATATATATATATATATATATATATATATATATATATATATATATATATATATATATATATATATATGCTTAATCCGGGTTTGAACTCGCAACTCCAAGAATACGCATCACTTATATACACTTTACCACTGGACCACTGCAGGACACTTGATGCTGAGGTATCAATTTAATGACGTAAATGCCATTTCCACAAATAAATGATAATTTAAAAGTATTTGTATGTACAAATCTTTTCTGTTTAAAAGGCTACAATATCAGTTACTGATATAATTTGTGTTAATGTTTCTATACCCACAGGAAGGCATGTTTTTGCTTATATGTAAGGGGTACGGAGAAGGAATCCACAGACCATCATTCCCCTTCCCCCCCCCCCCCTCCCACCTACTACTACCACCACCACCACCACCACCACCACCACCACCACTACTCACCACTACTCACCACCAATCACCACCAATCACCACCACCACCAATCACCACCACCACACCTAACCGAAAACCCCCTAACACATCAACCCTCCCCCCAATCAACAGGCGAAATAATAACCCTCAAATGCCTGCCTGCCTGCCTGCCAGCCAGCCAATACTAACGGTCTTCTCAGAAAGAAAATCTCTTTGTATCTGTATTACTTGATGAAATGTATGATTCTAATAATGAAAATAAATTGTTATGTCGGTTGTATGAGCATAATGACCAATATGCACATGATATGAATGAATTAAATAGTGTAGTTTTAAGTAATTAGGTTGTAGACACATTAAGCGGATATGATATTTGACGCGTCCAGAACTGGTGATTTTTGGTTTAGTTTTAAATGCACCACCACCACCACCATTGCTTCCCCAGAGCCTAATTAAGGACCGGTAAAAGGAGTCAATATGTATGTCATCTATAAAACCAAAGAATGAATAAAAACACACACACACAAACCTACATAATAGTACTAGGAAGATTGTATGGCATAAAAAAAAAAAAGTACTCCCATTGGGTCGTTTGAACTCGCGACTTCCAAAACACCAGCCACACACCTTACCACCCAGCCACCATAGAGTTGGTATAATTGTGCAACTTTAGTTATAAAACTAAAGTTCTTATTGTCTCAAATCTTATTGTCTGTTCTATGAAAAGGCATGATGTAAATTATGTATTTTTTGAATGATTGAATTGTAGGCACATTAAGCGGATTCGATATTTGATATATCCAGAAAAGGTGATTTCTGTTCAGTTTTAAAATGCATCACCGTTAACGCTAAAGGACTGGTAAAACGACTCGATGTTTGTCATTTTTAAAATAAACACTAAAACTAGGCCCTTAACATATATAATGTTTGAATATAAATTGAATGCATATAAATACAAAGTGGGAGTGGCTGGCTGGCTGGCTGGCTGGCTGGCTGGCTGGCTGGCTGCTGGCTGGCTGGCTGGCTGGCTGGCTGGCTGCTGCTGCCTGCCTGCCTGGCTGGCTGGCTGGCTGGCTGGCTGGCTGGCTGGCTGCCTGCCTGCCTGCCTGCCTGCCTGCCTGCCTGCCTGCCTGCCTGCCAGCCTGCCTGCCTGCCTGCCTGCCTGCCTGCCTGCCTGCCTGGCTGGCTGGCTGGCTGGCTGCCCGCCCGCCCGCCCGCCTGCCCGCCCGCCTGCTTGCCTTGCCTTGCCTGTCCTGTCCTGTTATTGCCTTGCCTTGCCTTGCCTTGCCTTGCCTTGCCTTGCCTTGCCTTGCCTTGCCTTGCCTTGCCCTGCCCTGCCTTGGCTGCAGCTGGCTGGCTGGCCGTAAATCAACTCTTAACAACACCACACCACACCACACCATCACTCATCACCCATCACCCACCACCGGCCCCAGTCTCCCAGCCTCTCTTATATACCCGAGCAGGCCCTTTAAATTATTTGAATTGTTGCACTTCGGCCAATGGCACGATCGCTGCTGCTCAAACATATTCTGGTTCACAAGTATTATAATATATATATTATATTATATTATATATATATATATATATATATATATATATATATATATATATATATATATATATATATATATATATATATTTATTCATGAAACACATTAAAACCTTGATCATTTATTCATTCATTACGTCTAGTGAAGAATTGCTTTTGTTCATTTGTATGATTAAAAATTGATAGAATATGAATTCCTCGCTTAAAGTAAAATATAAAATATATATTGGATTTATATGATTGGTTAATATTCCAAGTGATGCTGAATATCCCCTATAATTTTGTTTTGTTTGTTTGTTATGTACACATTCCAAATGAAATCAATATAAATGTTATTATTAATGTTTGAAAGTTGATTGTCTACTTGAATCTCTCTATTAAAGTGTGTGTGGCTCCGGATGGAGCCTGGTTATGGTATTTGTCGTGGTGGGTGGCAGAAGTGCTTACTTCTTCTCTGTCTTCTTTGGCAAAAGAACTGCCTGAATGTTTGGAAGAACACCTCCCTGTGCAATGGTTACGCCAGACAGAAGTTTGTTGAGTTCTTCGTCGTTGCGGATGGCCAACTGCAAGTGACGTGGGATGATACGGGTCTTCTTGTTGTCACGTGCGGCGTTACCGGCGAGCTCCAGAACTTCGGCAGCGAGGTATTCCATGACGGCTGCCAGGTAGACAGGAGCGCCAGCACCGACGCGTTCGGCGTAGTTGCCTTTACGCAGCAGACGGTGAATTCTGCCCACGGGGAACTGAAGTCCGGCCCTGCTGGAGCGAGACTTTGACTTGCCCTTCACTTTGCCTCCCTTGCCGCGTCCTGACATTGCTGCTGCTGTTGTGGGTTTGTGGTGTTTTATGCCGGCCCGCAGATCGAGCTTCGTGTTATATACCCCGCTCAGGATCAAGGGAGTCCGCCACTGACCAATCAGCGCGCTCCGCCACGCGACCCGCTCTGAGCTGAGTCGCGAGCGGGATATAAAAGGAAAGCTCGACTCGCGCAAAAGTTCATTATTGTATCGCAACGCCAGCCAGCACGAGCATCATCATGCCACCCAAGGCATCTGGAAAGGCTGCCAAGAAGGCCGGAAAGGCCCAGAAGGCCATTGCCAAGGGCGATAAGAAAAAGAAGCGCAGGAGGAAGGAGAGCTACAGCATCTACATCTACAAAGTGCTGAAGCAGGTCCACCCCGACACTGGTATCTCTTCCAAAGCCATGTCGATCATGAACTCGTTCGTGAACGACATCTTCGAGCGCATCGCCGCCGAGGCTTCTCGCCTGGCCCACTACAACAAGCGTTCCACCATTACCAGTCGGGAGATCCAGACGGCTGTAAGGCTCCTGTTGCCCGGAGAACTGGCCAAGCACGCCGTCTCTGAGGGCACTAAGGCCGTCACCAAGTACACCTCCTCCAAGTAAACGGCTTACTTACTGCCCTGTGGTGGTGGCTTGGCCTCAAACCAACAAACTCGGCTCCATTGGAGCCACACTTTAATTTCTAAAGAGATTGTGAGTGTTAGACACCAATACTATTATAACAAAAACCTCTGTCACTGAAAGCAAATAGCTATAAAATGAGAATATTTATGAAACTGTCTGTGTGTGTTTCTCTCTCTCAGTCTCTGTCTGTCTGTCTGTCTGTCTCTGTCTCTGTCTCTGCATGTCTCTCTCTCTCTCTCTCTCTCTCTCTCTCTCTCTCTCTCTCTCTCTCTCTCTCTCTTTCTCTCTCCTCATCCTCTCTCTCTCTCTCTCTCTCTCTCTCTCTTCTCTCTCTCTCTCTTCTCTCTCTCGCTACTCTCTCAACACACATATAACACTCGGTATCTTTTTATCTAGAGATTAGAGATTCATTGTTATGTTCCACATTAGGGATTACTATGCAGGCCACCCTCTTAAGGTTTGAAAAATGTCAAGAAACGGTTAATTTAAAATGTCATCTCCTAACTTAACAGATTAAGCCAGAGGACCAAAAAAACAGAAATAAAACAGGACAGGACAGTATGTCACTTATACAAGCTGCTTTTATTTCTAGTACAGTATGACAATTTTTTTTTTTTTTTTTTTGGAGGGGGGGGGGGAGGATCCTTGGCAGTGCATAAGAATGAAAAGCGACGGCGTTTTGTTTGTAAGAGGACAGGTTGTACTACAAATGACTTGATTTATTGATATCACGTGTACAGTGTATGTATGCCACCTAAATTATTGTATTTATTTATTTATTATATGTATAGATGAAGGTTAATTCATATGACTGATGCTAGGAATGTCTGAAATCTCCTTAGAAGGATATTTTGGCCCTGAGAAGGGCCGAGTTTGGTGTATACTAGGGTGGTCGTTTTAGCTTATGCACGCTCTCCACGGATACGGCGAGCAAGCTGAATGTCCTTTGGCATGATGGTGACACGCTTGGCGTGGATGGCACAGAGGTTAGTGTCCTCGAAGAGACCGACCAGGTAAGCCTCGGATGCCTCCTGTAAAGCCATGACGGCAGACGACTGGAAGCGAAGATCGGTCTTGAAGTCCTGGGCAATCTCGCGCACCAGACGCTGGAAGGGAAGTTTCCTGATGAGCAACTCTGTGCTCTTCTGGTAACGACGGATCTCACGCAGGGCGACCGTTCCGGGCCTGTAACGGTGAGGCTTCTTCACGCCCCCTGTGGCAGGAGCAGATTTGCGTGCTGCCTTGGTGGCCAGCTGCTTACGAGGAGCCTTGCCTCCCGTGGACTTGCGAGCAGTCTGCTTGGTGCGAGCCATGGTGAACAACTGTGGTTTGTGATGGCCGGCGCCGAAAAATTTTTGCTTATATACGCCGTCTCGAGGCGCTTGCTCGAGCGCCATTGGCTGCTCGACTCGCCTACGTCACCCCGTTGCCCCTCCCCTCCTTCCTCTGGCTGCAGCCAACAGGCAGCTCACCTCAAACACTATTATCGCTGATTTTGCTCTATTTTTTGGATTTGTGCAAAAGTCATTTCACAGAGACGTGAAACAGACGAGTAGGCAACTGCAGTTTTGAAAGCGTTGTGAGAAAGCCGTGTTTCTGCTCGAGTACAAGCATAAAGTAAGGACAGACAGGAGTTAGGAGTTGCCATGCTACAAGTACGTCCGCTTGACGGGATATAGTCTGGGGAAATCGTGCCGAAATTTTATTATTCACACAACTTCAACACCATGACTGGACGCGGCAAGGGAGGCAAGGGACTCGGAAAGGGTGGCGCCAAGCGTCATCGTAAGGTGCTACGTGACAACATCCAGGGCATCACCAAGCCCGCTATTCGTCGCTTAGCTCGTCGTGGCGGCGTGAAGCGTATTTCGGGTCTCATCTACGAAGAGACCCGTGGCGTCCTGAAGGTGTTCCTCGAGAACGTCATCCGTGATGCTGTAACCTACACGGAACACGCCAAGAGGAAGACCGTCACTGCCATGGACGTGGTGTACGCTCTGAAGCGCCAGGGTCGTACCCTCTACGGATTCGGCGGATAAGAGCTTGGCTAATCCATCGATTCCACCCACCACCACCTCAAAACGGGACCTAATTAGGTCCCTATACTTTTTTACTGAAGGGCTTAATAGACGATAACATAAATTGTTTTGATATCAGCTAGCACATTGGGTCTTATGAAATCTATTTTTTATCCTCGCATGCTTAAAGGGACTCTGATTGGGGAGGGAGGGGTGGGGGGGGGGGGAAGGTTTGTTCCGTTATATACTAGCAGAGCAGGATCATTGGTGGTGGTGGGGGGGGGGGGTGAGGGAGAGAGAGAGAGAGAGAGAGATCTTTCCCAACTCTTCCTTTTTACATGAGTGAGCTACCCGTTTTATTCATTTTATCCTTCTCAGAGCTGTTTTGATAGTATCCAAATGATGGTAAATGAAAAGGGAGGACACGAATATCTACCCAGAATTCAGGACTGGCAATCGATATGCATGTTTGAGTGCGAATCTTTTTCTCTCTCAACTTAGGTATACGTTTATGTCGTACCTAAAAGCGAGAACCACACTATTGGGACAAGTATGCAAGGCCCAATTTTCCTAACAAGCACAGTTAATTTTGTTATTTTCGAACATTTCTTTCCAAATTGGTTTATCCAATTAACAGTATTATATTAAGATCATGAATTGCTGGGTTAGGTTAGGTTAGGTTAGCTTAGCTTAGGTTAGGTTAGGTTAGCTTAGCTTAGCTTGGGTTAGCTTAGGTTAGGTTAGGTTAGCTTAGCTTGGGTTAGCATAGGTTAGGTTAGGTTTGATTACATTTCTATGTTAGATTTAACTCAAATTCAAAACAATTGCAGTCATTCGGCTTGTTAGTCAACTTGCCTCTAATAGGGGCAATTTGTCTAACAAGACTATTTAGTTTTGTGTGCATATATATATATATATATATATATATATATATATATATATATATATATATATATATATATATATATATATATATATATATATATATATATATATATATATATATATATATTATAGCTTCAAGACTCCGAACCAATATAGAAGCATCAAGAGGAAGTGCTTGTGTTATGGGCCAATAGGCCTTCTGCAGTTACTTCCATTCTTATGTTTTTATTCCCATTGGTTCGTGTTTTATCTTGTGTAAATGTCAATCACCTCACCCAAAACTTTGGTACCATATCACCTCACCCATGTATGTGTATATATATATATATATATATATATATATATATATATATATATATATATATATATATATATATATATATATATACAGAGTAAATCTACCCCAAAAGTAATGATTTATTTGTCTACAAAACTAAACTCTTTTTGGAATCATATGAGGCCCCTCCACTGAGGGGGGAGGCCTGGATGTTTATTGTCATGTGTATTCATGCTGCTTGCATGTCGTCGTTTATTTTGCCTTTGTTGTTTTCTTGACAGCTTTCTTTGCCTTGGGTGGTTTGGGAGATTTTGAAGCTCTCTTTATTTTGGGCTTTTTGTTCCCAACAACAAGCTGCTGCTGCTGCTTCTTTTTCAAGGCTGTAGGTGGTTTGTTGCTTGTGGCGGCTTTCTTGGGAGTTACCACGGCCTTCTTTGCTGCTGTAGATGGTTTCTTGGTTGTGGTGGCTTTCTTGGGAGTTAGAACGGCCCTCTTCTCTGCTACGGCCAGCTTGAATGATCCACTAGCTCCACTTCCCTTGGTCTGAACAAGAATGCCGTCAGCCACTGCTTTCTTGAGAAATCTTCGGATGTAAATGGCGATCTTGGCAGCCTCGACTTTGTTGTTGGCAACAACGTACTTCTTGATTGCTTGTAGAGACGAGCCCTTACGGTCTTTGAGTGCTGCGACCGCGGCTAGAACCATTTGACTAGTTTTCGGGTGAGCAACCTGGACGCGAGGTTTCCTGGTGGTGGCCACCACAGCAGCAGCAGCCGCAGCCTTCTTGGTAGGCTTTGCTTCTACCATGATGATGATGAGATAACCAAGGTGATGAGAGACGCTCAGACAGTCACGGGGGAATGATGCTGCCGCCGCTTGAGCCGAACCTATTTATGTGCCGGCACGGTACAGAAGCTGCAACCTGGCAACTCGTCCACCAATCACGACGGTTGGTTTTACGGCTCCGAAACCTGGATCCCATATCTTCTCTAAAATAGAAGCATTTGTTCATGTTCTTTGTAAAAGTATCATAAAGCAGGACAGATGAGACAAATATCATAAAAACTGAAGAGCAGATGAGCACACACATGTATGTATTACAAAAGAAAATCCACAAATTCATTAGAAATTGGCAGGGTAGGCTGAGGAAGTAGGTAGATGTAAAATGTCTGTAAATGGCGAAAGAACATAAACCCAAGACTGAATAAACGATGTTAAATATCCATGCCAAGGAGACAAAAATATGTTAGGATACAATTACCATTAAGACACCACAAGAAGGTCCGTATCCTGCCGTGATGACTAAAAAGAGTTGGTTATTAGCCACAATGTGTAGGCAGTCTCATGCCAACGGCCATACCACGTTGAGAACACCGCTTCTCGTCCGATCAGCGAAGTTAAGCAACGTTGGGTTTGGTTAGTACTTGGATGGGTGACCGCCTGGGAACACCAAATGCTGTTGGCAATAATGTTTTTTGTTTTGTTTTGTTTTGTTTCGTTTGTTTTTGTTTGAATGGCTGGCTGGCTGGCTGGCTGGCTGGCTGGCTGGCTGGCTGGCTCCACGGGAAATTCACGGAGTTGTGTGGAATAAGGCCTGGTAAAATGAATTAATATGTATGTCATGTTTAAAACAAACTCGCTTAATATAGTGTGTGAGGCTTTATACAAAAACAAACAACCAAAACAAAACATGTTGTATATATATATATATATATAATATATATATATATATTATATATATATATATATATATATATATATATATATATATATATATATATATATATATATATAGCTTAATCCGGGTTTGAACTCGCAACTCCAAGAATACGCATCACTTATATACACTTTACCACTGGACCACTGCAGGACACTTGATGCTGAGGTATCAATTTAATGACGTAAATGCCATTTCCACAAATAAATGATAATTTAAAAGTATTTGTATGTACAAATCTTTTCTGTTTAAAAGGCTACAATATCAGTTACTGATATAATTTGTGTTAATGTTTCTATACCCACAGGAAGGCATGTTTTTGCTTATATGTAAGGGGTACGGAGAAGGAATCCACAGACCATCATTCCCCTTCCCCCCCCCCCCCCCCTCCCACCTACTACTACCACCACCACCACCACCACCACCACCACCACCACTACTCACCACTACTCACCACCAATCACCACCAATCACCACCACCACCAATCACCACCACCACACCTAACCGAAAACCCCCTAACACATCAACCCTCCCCCCAATCAACAGGCGAAATAATAACCCTCAAATGCCTGCCTGCCTGCCTGCCAGCCAGCCAATACTAACGGTCTTCTCAGAAAGAAAATCTCTTTGTATCTGTATTACTTGATGAAATGTATGATTCTAATAATGAAAATAAATTGTTATGTCGGTTGTATGAGCATAATGACCAATATGCACATGATATGAATGAATTAAATAGTGTAGTTTTAAGTAATTAGGTTGTAGACACATTAAGCGGATATGATATTTGACGCGTCCAGAACTGGTGATTTTTGGTTTAGTTTTAAATGCACCACCACCACCACCATTGCTTCCCCAGAGCCTAATTAAGGACCGGTAAAAGGAGTCAATATGTATGTCATCTATAAAACCAAAGAATGAATAAAAACACACACACAAACCTACATAATAGTACTAGGAAGATTGTATGGCATAAAAAAAAAAAAGTACTCCCATTGGGTCGTTTGAACTCGCGACTTCCAAAACACCAGCCACACACCTTACCACCCAGCCACCATAGAGTTGGTATAATTGTGCAACTTTAGTTATAAAACTAAAGTTCTTATTGTCTCAAATCTTATTGTCTGTTCTATGAAAAGGCATGATGTAAATTATGTATTTTTTGAATGATTGAATTGTAGGCACATTAAGCGGATTCGATATTTGATATATCCAGAAAAGGTGATTTCTGTTCAGTTTTAAAATGCATCACCGTTAACGCTAAAGGACTGGTAAAACGACTCGATGTTTGTCATTTTTAAAATAAACACTAAAACTAGGCCCTTAACATATATAATGTTTGAATATAAATTGAATGCATATAAATACAAAGTGGGAGTGGCTGGCGGCTGGCTGGCTGGCTGGCTGGCTGGCTGGCTGGCTGGCTGGCTGGCTGGCTGGCTGGCTGGCTGCCTGCTGCCTGCCTGGCTGGCTGGCTGGCTGGCTGGCTGGCTGGCTGGCTGCTGCCTGCCTGCCTGCCTGCCTGCCTGCCTGCCTGCCTGCCTGCCTGCCAGCCTGCCTGCCTGCCTGCCTGCCTGCCTGCCTGCCTGCCTGGCTGGCTGGCTGGCTGGCTGGCTGGCTGCCCGCCCGCCCGCCCGCCTGCCCGCCCGCCTGCTTGCCTTGCCTTGCCTGTCCTGTCCTGTTATTGCCTTGCCTTGCCTTGCCTTGCCTTGCCTTGCCTTGCCTTGCCTTGCCTTGCCTTGCCTTGCCTTGCCTTGCCTTGCCCTGCCCTGCCTTGGCTGCAGCTGGCTGGCTGGCCGTAAATCAACTCTTAACAACACCACACCACACCACACCATCACTCATCACCCATCACCCACCACCGGCCCCAGTCTCCCAGCCTCTCTTATATACCCGAGCAGGCCCTTTAAATTATTTGAATTGTTGCACTTCGGCCAATGGCACGATCGCTGCTGCTCAAACATATTCTGGTTCACAAGTATTATAATATATTATATTATATTATATATATATATATATATTATATATATATATATATATATATAATATATATATATATATATATATATATATTATATATTTATTCATGAAACACATTAAAACCTTGATCATTTATTCATTCATTACGTCTAGTGAAGAATTGCTTTTGTTCATTTGTATGATTAAAAATTGATAGAATATGAATTCCTCGCTTAAAGTAAAATATAAAATATATATTGGATTTATATGATTGGTTAATATTCCAAGTGATGCTGAATATCCCCTATAATTTTGTTTTGTTTGTTTGTTATGTACACATTCCAAATGAAATCAATATAAATGTTATTATTAATGTTTGAAAGTTGATTGTCTACTTGAATCTCTCTATTAAAGTGTGTGTGGCTCCGGATGGAGCCTGGTTATGGTATTTGTCGTGGTGGGTGGCAGAAGTGCTTACTTCTTCTCTGTCTTCTTTGGCAAAAGAACTGCCTGAATGTTTGGAAGAACACCTCCCTGTGCAATGGTTACGCCAGACAGAAGTTTGTTGAGTTCTTCGTCGTTGCGGATGGCCAACTGCAAGTGACGTGGGATGATACGGGTCTTCTTGTTGTCACGTGCGGCGTTACCGGCGAGCTCCAGAACTTCGGCAGCGAGGTATTCCATGACGGCTGCCAGGTAGACAGGAGCGCCAGCACCGACGCGTTCGGCGTAGTTGCCTTTACGCAGCAGACGGTGAATTCTGCCCACGGGGAACTGAAGTCCGGCCCTGCTGGAGCGAGACTTTGACTTGCCCTTCACTTTGCCTCCCTTGCCGCGTCCTGACATTGCTGCTGCTGTTGTGGGTTTGTGGTGTTTTATGCCGGCCCGCAGATCGAGCTTCGTGTTATATACCCCGCTCAGGATCAAGGGAGTCCGCCACTGACCAATCAGCGCGCTCCGCCACGCGACCCGCTCTGAGCTGAGTCGCGAGCGGGATATAAAAGGAAAGCTCGACTCGCGCAAAAGTTCATTATTGTATCGCAACGCCAGCCAGCACGAGCATCATCATGCCACCCAAGGCATCTGGAAAGGCTGCCAAGAAGGCCGGAAAGGCCCAGAAGGCCATTGCCAAGGGCGATAAGAAAAAGAAGCGCAGGAGGAAGGAGAGCTACAGCATCTACATCTACAAAGTGCTGAAGCAGGTCCACCCCGACACTGGTATCTCTTCCAAAGCCATGTCGATCATGAACTCGTTCGTGAACGACATCTTCGAGCGCATCGCCGCCGAGGCTTCTCGCCTGGCCCACTACAACAAGCGTTCCACCATTACCAGTCGGGAGATCCAGACGGCTGTAAGGCTCCTGTTGCCCGGAGAACTGGCCAAGCACGCCGTCTCTGAGGGCACTAAGGCCGTCACCAAGTACACCTCCTCCAAGTAAACGGCTTACTTACTGCCCTGTGGTGGTGGCTTGGCCTCAAACCAACAAACTCGGCTCCATTGGAGCCACACTTTAATTTCTAAAGAGATTGTGAGTGTTAGACACCAATACTATTATAACAAAAACCTCTGTCACTGAAAGCAAATAGCTATAAAATGAGAATATTTATGAAACTGTCTGTGTGTGTTTCTCTCTCTCAGTCTCTGTCTGTCTGTCTGTCTGTCTCTGTCTCTGTCTCTGCATGTCTCTCTCTCTCTCTCTCTCTCTCTCTCTCTCTCTCCTCTCTCTCTCTCTCTCTCTCTTCTCTCTCTCTCTCTCTCTCTCTCTCTCTCTCTCTCTCTCTCTCTCAACACACATATAAACACTCGGTATCTTTTTTCTAGAGATTAGAGATTCATTGTTATGTTCCACATTAGGATTACTATGCAGGCCACCCTCTTAAGGTTTGAAAATGTCAAGAAAACGGTTAATTTAAAATGTCATCTCCTAACTTAACAGATTAAGCCAGAGGACCAAAAACAGAATAAAACAGGACAGGACAGTATGTCACTTATACAAGCTGCTTTTATTTCTAGTACAGTATGACAATTTTTTTTTTTTTTTTTTTTGGAGGGGGGGGGGGAGGATCCTTGGCAGTGCATAAGAATGAAAAGCGACGGCGTTTTGTTTGTAAGAGGACAGGTTGTACTACAAATGACTTGATTTATTGATATCACGTGTACAGTGTATGTATGCCACCTAAATTATTGTATTTATTTATTTATTATATGTATAGATGAAGGTTAATTCATATGACTGATGCTAGGAATGTCTGAAATCTCCTTAGAAGGATATTTTGGCCCTGAGAAGGGCCGAGTTTGGTGTATACTAGGGTGGTCGTTTTAGCTTATGCACGCTCTCCACGGATACGGCGAGCAAGCTGAATGTCCTTTGGCATGATGGTGACACGCTTGGCGTGGATGGCACAGAGGTTAGTGTCCTCGAAGAGACCGACCAGGTAAGCCTCGGATGCCTCCTGTAAAGCCATGACGGCAGACGACTGGAAGCGAAGATCGGTCTTGAAGTCCTGGGCAATCTCGCGCACCAGACGCTGGAAGGGAAGTTTCCTGATGAGCAACTCTGTGCTCTTCTGGTAACGACGGATCTCACGCAGGGCGACCGTTCCGGGCCTGTAACGGTGAGGCTTCTTCACGCCCCCTGTGGCAGGAGCAGATTTGCGTGCTGCCTTGGTGGCCAGCTGCTTACGAGGAGCCTTGCCTCCCGTGGACTTGCGAGCAGTCTGCTTGGTGCGAGCCATGGTGAACAACTGTGGTTTGTGATGGCCGGCGCCGAAAAATTTTTGCTTATATACGCCGTCTCGAGGCGCTTGCTCGAGCGCCATTGGCTGCTCGACTCGCCTACGTCACCCCGTTGCCCCTCCCCTCCTTCCTCTGGCTGCAGCCAACAGGCAGCTCACCTCAAACACTATTATCGCTGATTTTGCTCTATTTTTTGGATTTGTGCAAAAGTCATTTCACAGAGACGTGAAACAGACGAGTAGGCAACTGCAGTTTTGAAAGCGTTGTGAGAAAGCCGTGTTTCTGCTCGAGTACAAGCATAAAGTAAGGACAGGCAGGAGTTAGGAGTTGCCATGCTACAAGTACGTCCGCTTGACGGGATATAGTCTGGGGAAATCGTGCCGAAATTTTATTATTCACACAACTTCAACACCATGACTGGACGCGGCAAGGGAGGCAAGGGACTCGGAAAGGTGGCGCAAGGCGTGCAAGGGCAGTGCAAAAGGGGACTATTCGGAGG